>NW_019646568.1:44844-48308 GCF_002806865.2 Cucurbita pepo subsp. pepo
ATCACGAAGCTATCTAAGAATTATCTGAACGCTTTGTTCATCAACCCCATAAATGCTGCTGGAGCGTTGGTCAAGCCAAGCGACATTACCCTAAACTCGCAATGTCCATACCTTGTACGAAAAGCTGTCTTTGGGATATCACTCTCTTTAATCATCAACTGATGGTAGCCTGACCGTAAGTCAATCTTTGAGAACACAACTGCTCCTAGCAACTGATCGAACAGGTCATCGATCCAGGGTAAAGGATACTTGTTCTTAATTGTCACTTTGTTAAGATCCCGATAGTCCATGTATAAGCGCATAGAGTCGTCCTTCTTTTTAACAAATATCATTGGGGCTCCCCAAGAGGACACACTTGGACGTATAAAGCCTTTGTCCAGTAGGTCTTGGAGCTGCAACTTTAGTTCTTTCAGTTCAGTAGGGGCCATTTTGTACGGGAATCTTGAAATAGGGTTTGTTCCTGTCTCAAGTACAATTTCGAATTCCACCTCCCGCTCCGGGGGTAGGTTGGGGAGATCTTCTGGGAACACGTTGGCGAATTCTCTCGATATTGGCACTAAGTTAATGCTCGCCTCGTTTCGCCCTAATTCCGCCACATGAGCTAATATCCCCCAAGCACCCTAGGATACATCCTCCTTGCTTTTAATGTCGTGATTATCTTCAGGACCATTTCTACCCTGGTCCCCTTGAATTTGAAGCTTGGCTAACCAGGGGGTCTGAACACAACTTCCTTATTGAAGCAATCAATGGATGCATGATTTTTAGCTAACCACTTCATCCCTAAGATGACATCAAAATTGGTTATATCTAGGACTATCAACGTCAAATCCATCGTGTGGTTCGACACAAACAACTGACAGTCCTTTACCCTCTTGAAGGCTTCCATACTTACCCCTGTCGGGGTACCCACAGACAACCCGTACCTTGGCGGTTCAACTTCTACTCTTGCATGTTTTCCAATGTTAGTAGAGATAAAGGAGTGGGTTGACCCAGAATCAAACAAGACCCATGCATAGTGCCCAAGAATACAAACCGTACCTGTGACTGTCGTGTTGGAGTTTTCTGCCTCCTAGCGAGCGGTAGCATATATTCGACCTTGCTGTGGAGCTGGCCTCGGGTTTGAGGTTGGTTAGTTACCAGGGGGTCTATTGGTACTAGTTGCTCTCTCTTGGGTGCAATGCGCGACAACGTGGCCTTCTTGGTGATAGTTGAAACATACCATATTCTTAAACCTGCACTGTCCTGGGTGACGTCTCCCACAATTCGTGCAACGTGGTCTGTCACGTGGCATGTTCTGTGGGTGAGCCTTTGGTTGCCTACGCTCTTAGTTTAAATTTGTCTTGGCCAGGTGCCAAGGTACCTTTGAGGAAGTAGATGACATATGTTCTCTCTTTCTCTTCTGGTCAACCGTCGAGTTTAAGTGGGTTTGGGTGTCTTCTGTCGGATACTCCCTATTGTTGAGCGTCTCGGCAAGTTGGAGTGTTGTTGCATAATCAGGTGGAAGGTGAGCTGACACCGCCCCTCAGACATTGGGCCTCAAGCCCATAACAAAACATTCTACTTTCAGCTCTTCTGTTGAGACCATTATTGGGGCAAACGGGACAGGCGGGTGAACTCTCGTTCATACTCCTCTACTGATCTGTTTCCTTGCTCTATACTTAGGAATTCATGTTGCTTCTTATATCGCACCACCAGTTTGAAGTATTTTCGGAGGAACACTGCTCTAAACTGCGTCCAGGTAATATCATCTTCGTTCTCAGCAATCGCTCGGGAGGCTGATTGCCACCACATTTTAGCATCTTCGCGTAACAAGTAAGTCACGCAACTCAGCCTATGCTCCTCCGGACACTTCATGCATCGAAAAATTTCATCAATAGCCGACAACCATAATTCAACTATGACAGGGTCCTTGAATTTTCCCTCGAATACTTCGGGGTCCCAACGTTTGAAAGCTCGAAAATACTTTCTTTCTTCTATCGCATCGGCGTCCCCTCGGTTGTGATGGGTCGTCTACTTGGCACTTTGTACTAAGGTCGAGATCAGTTGTGCCAATAGCCCAATTGTTTGTGCCATGGATTGCATCATTCCCATCATTCGAGGTCATATTAGGTACTTCTGGAGCATCAAGGTTTGCCCTAGGTGGATCAGATGGGAAAACTCGTATTCCCGAATATGGGTTCGCATTTATTGACATTGAAGTGGGGCCTCTAAAGATGGGTTCTCTTGTACCCTTGCCGACTCGCTTCGAGCACATTTACCTCCCCAATTTGTTACTTGGCCAGACATCCTTTTCCTTGTTTCGTTCCTAATCAACAACTAATTACCTCGTAAAATTTCATTTTTCATCCGGGTATTATGCAACGTGTATTATCCACTTCTTTATGACTTACGAGTACATAAAACCACACATGATTGTCAATCAAAATATCAATATTCGACACTACATATTCACATATTATGCAACATGCATTATCCACTACTTTTGACTTACAAACATGCTTAAAATCACCCATGATAGCCAATCAAAATATCAATATTCGACGAGACATATTCGTACATTATGCAACATACATTATCCACCAATTTTGACTTACAAGCATACAAAAAATCACCCATGATAACCAACATAATTTCAATATTCAACAATACATATTCCTCCACTTTATGGCCAAGCGTATCTGGAAGTGACGAGGGTTGTCGTTCAGTCATGGGCGACTCTTTAGCTTACGATGTAAGCAGTCTACAGAATCCCATAACTTGGCTCTGATACCATTTGTAACGACCCAGACCCACCGCTAGCAGATATTGACTCCTTTGGGCTTTACTAAGGCCCATTTTTGGGCCCATGGCCCAATACAAAATAATAATTATAAAAATAAGACCTAGGGTTCAGCCATTTGAGCCAAACCCTTAGCCAACAGCCAACCTCTTTAGTTTTTGCAAGCCAGAGGCAAGTCAGCCACCCTAAGCCGACCGCCACCCTTCCTTCTGTCATCTTCTTCCTTATTCTGACCGCCGCCTTCCCTTCTTTCTATGTCATTTTCTTCCTTAAGTCGCTGCCACCCAATGTTCATGCCGTCCCACCGCCGACTATTTCCCACATCACCCCGCGCCACTCCACACATAAAAAAACTACCACCCAGCACCCACATCGTCGCGGCGAGTGAACACCATCATCATCGCCATAACTGACATTTAGAGGATTAAACGCAGCAAAAATACAATGTTGTTTCCTCGCGGGATAAATAGGATTGGAACCAACCTCTTCGTGGATAGCAGGCTCGATCTAAGTTAGAGTGAACCAATAGCTGTAGGAACGGTTAGGAAAGGAGCTCTCCACGTAAGGGACCTTCCTGTTGAAACTAAACGTTTTGTTTTTTAAAAAGGGTCGAATAGATTTGTCATATGGCTGTGTGCGGTGTAACCTGATTGTTGTGTGCGGTGTAACCTGATTGTTGTGTGCG
>NW_019646568.1:54136-55542 GCF_002806865.2 Cucurbita pepo subsp. pepo
TTGCTGGTCGGAGTTAGTTTTGGAATTGTTGCATTTGTGACAACTGAGAATTCAAGCCCACCAAAGAAGTGGCTGTTCCCATGGCTTGCAGCTGGGTTCACCATGAGTTTAACATGGAGTTATATTATAGCTCAGGAACTGGTAGGGCTATTGGTTTCACTTGGCTACATAATGGGCATAAGCCCTTCAATTCTAGGACTGACCTTCCTGGCTTGGGGAAACTCTCTTGGGGATTTAGTTTCCAATGTGACCGTGTCCTTGAACGGCGGGCAGCGAGGCGCCCAAATAGCCATCTCCGGCTGCTACGCCGGCCCCATCTTCAGTACGCTGTTCGGCCTTGGGATGTCCCTTGTCAGCGCTTCATGGAAGAAGTATCCTGAGCCGGTGGCCATCCCGGCTGACCCGTACGTGATGGAGACATTGGGGCTGTTGGTAGGAGGGCTGCTATGGGCGCTTGTAAGTTTGCCAAGGAGAGAGATGAGGGTTGATGCAGTGTTGGGAGGAGGCCTTCTGGCTATCTATTTGACCTCTTTGCTCTTAAGAGTGTTGCAAGCTCTTGGGTCTTCCCATTAGAACCATTTTTGACACTCAACTCTTACTACCACAGAACAGAAACAATCTAATTAGTTAGTTATGTAAATTAATTAGTCGTTTTTTTTGTAATAGTTTAACTTTGATTAGAATTCGAATCAATGAAGCTAGATTCGTGTTGTATTATATGTATATTTGAATACAATTACGGTAACTATGTTGTTAGGACGGGTTTATAGCAAAGAGGTCTTGTTTAGGAGACCTGAACATTTTCAAAAGGTTGAGGCACCTAGTTGTCTCGATGCATTTCCCTAATCGGTTTATGCCTATCTAAAAAATGGAGGTACGAAAGTGGAAAGAGTAATGAAGACCTTGATAACACCGTTCACATTGCTAATAGCTTGGAGAGATACCTTGGTCATTCTTGGATGTTGTGGAGGTCTACTAGGTTCTTACGAGCATATAGACAGTTTAAATTTCATATCTCGTTTCTAGGATATTTAGGATTAACTCCTCTCTCTTGGTGTATATAAGTCTAGACCCCAGTATAAATTTCCTATGAGGTTCTTCATAGAAGGGGTGAGAAATCTTTTTTTAGGTTAACGTATCAAAAACTTAGAATCTAATTCCAAAGAAAATTCACGAATTTATAGAAAAATTAGGGCAAAAAAATCCAAAAATGTTACCTTATGTTACACATCGATTCTTGACGAAAAAGAATAAACGAGATGTAGCTATTCTCTATCGACTACTGAACGGTTCTTGTTCTTGATGAAGAGTCATAGGTGAAAATCAAGCTCAATTAGGTCCTCTCTCTTTCTCCTCAAACCCCTAGCAAGAATTTATCAATATCATCCAAATTGATTCGAAAAAAC
>NW_019646569.1:0-4095 GCF_002806865.2 Cucurbita pepo subsp. pepo
GTTTTTAGACTATGCCGCTTAGAATGCATGAAACCTTGGGCATAGGTTAAGTAGACTATATCGAAGGGCAAGCCTTAAGATGCGGTAAGACTACGTCGCTTGGAACGCATGAAGCCTTGGATGTAAGTTAAAGATGTGTCGCTTAGAACGCATGAAGCCTTGGACGCAAGATTCTCAGGTACATGTCTAGTGCCGTAAATCCTAGGGGAAGTGTCTTGGAGAACGAATCAATAATAGAACAAGAACCAAGAATACCAAGAACAAGAGAAAGATCAAGGACTAGAACATGGATCAAGATCCTAGTTCTAAGGACAAGAACCAGGAACAAATGACCAAGAACCAAAAACCATCGTGCTAAGGCCCTTAAAGGAAAACCAATGTTTTAGGGTTTAAGAACCAAGGTCCCTAAGAAAGATCAAGATAAGAACCCTAAGTCAAGAACAAGAATTAAAGGGGCTTAAGTACAAGAAAACTCTACCTAAGGTATAACAAAGCCATAAAGTCGAGTGAAAAATGTGAATATAGATTGAGTACTCCTTTAGATTTGTCATGAGCGTGACAAGATCACGAGACACTAGTAGGAGTTGGGTTAGAATCTGTTCATAATAGACGACTAGAGCCCAAACCTGGCATCTCAAACCACTCGACTAAACTGTACGACAGATGTGCCTTGACAAACCAAGATAGTCAAGCTATCTCTAGACATGAGATTAAAATAGGATGCATGGGTCGGACGATGAGATTGAAAAAAGTATGATTATGACAGCTGTGGGATTTGAACCCACGCCCTCTTTCGGACCAGAGCCTAAATCTGGCACCTTAGACCACTCGGCCAAAATGTCCCAACGAATGTGTCTAGAAAAACCAAGATGATCGAGTATCTCAAGACATGAGATTGCATCATGATACATGGAACGTGTTTGTGGGAACCGAGATAACGATGAGATGCAACATTGTTGTGTCGCACATGATAGAACATGCACGCATAGGCAGCGTGTGTGGTCAAACAAGTTTTGATTCTACATAAGTGATGTTTCAACGTTGAAGGCAAACCTTGCCTATGGTATAAAAAAGCCACAAAGCCGAGATGAAAAATGTGAATGGAGATTGTGTACCCCATAAGGTTTTTGGCGAGCGTGTCAAGATCACGAAGCCGCACATTTGAAGAAGTATGACTGTTACACGATGCACTGGTCGGAGTAGGGCTAGACTCTCTCTATAGTAGATGAGTTTTAAAATCATGAGATTTTTATAATATGTGCTAGCAGCGAGCTTGAAGGTTTACAAAAAATGAAAATAAATGACAACTGTGGGACCACGCCCCTTCAAACCAAAGCCTAAATCTGGCACCTTAGACCACTTGACAAAACTGTCCCGAGGGATGTGTCTACACAACCAAGATGGTCAAGCTATCTCGAGAAGCTATCTCGAGACTTGAGATTGCATCACGATGCATGAGACGTGTTGTGAGGAACCGAGATGACGATGAGATGCAACGTTGTTGTGTCGTACACAATTGAACATGCATGCATAGGCAGCGTGTATGGTGAAACAAGTTTTGATTCCACATAAGTGATGTTTGAATGTCGAAGGTAAACCTTGCCTAAGGTCCAACAAAGCCACAAAGCCAGGTAAAAAATATGAATGTAGATTAAGTACCCCATAAGGTTTTTGGTGAGCGTGTCAAGATTAGAGGCCGCACATTTGAAGAAGTATGACCGTTACACGATGCACTGGTCAAAGTAGGGCGAAACTGTCAACATAGTAGACACATTTTAAAACCATGAGTTGGACAGCACCCCTAGAGTATTTAAAAGAGTTTGGTGAAGTTCCTAATTTAAAAGAGTTAATTAATATCATTGATCCCTAATAGATGCATTTATAATCGTGAGGTTGAAGACGACAATATTTGTTAGCGATAACCTTGAATTTATCTTTTCTTTAATCGGAGACCAATTTTTGTTGATGGGAATGTTATTTATGGTTGGTATCAAAGCCATGTTTGTCTTTGAGTATGAGTATTCCTGTGAAACCAAAAATTATACCAACCTTGTAGTTGATGGGAATGTTATTTATTGTTGGTATCAGAGCCAAGTTTCGATCATGGGACCTGTGGGTTATGGGCCCACCACGCTTCCGCTGCGCCACTCTGATTTGTTAATTAATATCATTTTGATCCCTAACAGATGCTTTTAAAACCGTGAGACTCACGACGATACGTAACGGGCCAAAGTAGACAATATTTGCTGGCGGTCGACTTGGCTATTACATAACCTAAATCACCATAAGTGAATTCATTCCAAGGAATCTTATGCTTACACTCTTCATTGAGAGCGGTAGTTATCCTTCGAGAAATATACTTTGGAAGTTCTTCAATGAAGCGCATCATCCATAATTAAAGGGTACTATCATATCTTGTCATAACCTTAGTTACAATTATATCTTTGTACCATCAGAAGTAGCTAACTTTTCGCATCTTATAAGCATAAGAATTTTCTCAAACGTTCAGTATGGATTTCTAGTTTGCCTACGACAAACTTTAAGACAATATATAAAAGGGTATTAATGGCTATTCAACACTTATATCATTTTCCATAACTTAATATTCCAATTTCACTTTTTATATTTGTACTTCTTTTTCTATAGTAGTATGGTTGAGTATCCTTTGCTTTTCTTCGTCGGAGATATGCTTCTCCAACCCATCCTTGAGTACTCCTGTGAAACCAAAAGTTACAATTTGAGCAATAGCGTGGTCAAACTTACCTCGAAGCCTATAGGCGCTTGCTCCCATCAACATTTTGTTGATTACATTTACGACTAGATGACTGGATAGACCATCTATATTCCACTTATGTATGCATGTTCCTTCATAGGTGGATTGAGTCATTTGAGTTTTTTCTTCGAACGGAACATCGGGGAAAGAGGGCTTAGGATACCAATGTTTCTTCATCTAGTTTTTTAGACTCTGTCCTCTAATTTAACAATTTTGTTGATGAGGTCTAGTTTTTTTGGACATCTTTTCTTCTTTGGAGAAATAATTTTTAAAATTTTTGAGGTCATTCTCATATGGTTCATTATGACACCAAAAGTTTAATTACTTAAGGTTCTATCAAAATTGAAAGATTGTTTAGCTTTTCTTCAATCAGAGCAAGTGCCTCTTTTGTTGAGCCGAGACTAATTACTTTGTCTAAAATAGCTCGTATGAAGAAAAGAACTTTCCTCAACTTTTGGGAATCTCAAGCCATTAATATTTGCAATAGTTTTTTGNTAACTTGTCTTGCAATGGTTGAGAGAATCTTGTTTGAGAAGTTATTTTGATGTTGGATATTTAGGATATCCTTCGAGGTTGTAATGCATTTTTAAGGAATTCTTTATCAGTGGACAATTATTTTGTGATAATATCGATCTGGTTGAAAATAGATGTAGTATCCAATTCGGTTTGAGTTGGAGATCTGGGATTGCCATCATAATCGACTAAAACTACTTCTTTGTTGTAATCAACCGGCTCTATTTGTATAGAATTTGACATGTTGATTTTTTATGGAGATCTCGAGATTCATGAGGTACTAGATCTCGAGCTTAAGAATCTTTACCTTTGGAAAGAAAATTTAATTTTCATTGAATTTTACTTTTACGCTTTCCATCATCATGTTCCATGACTTGAGCAAACTGTGGGTCTTTCCTGATTGGAAGGCTCACATATTTAAGGATCCAGGTAGAATTCTTAGTAATCTGATACCATGAAACGGTTTTGGAAATAGGTTGACGATTTCTCCCGATTTACCTCTATGAGCATAGTAAATTTTTTTGGAGAAGATCTAAGAGTTGTGGGGGAGACATTTGAATGCTTATGATGAGATGTTAAGGTTCTCTATGTGAACATCAAACATGAGGGCAGAAAGGATATGACGATCCTTTAACGAAAAGTAAATAGTTTTGATATGTCTTTCGACAAATGGTCATTTACAAGATCTGCCACAAAGGAAAAACACTGAATTTCTCAACTCAATGTCTACGCTACTAGCAGTTTTAGCCCAGACATCTTCGATAGGTGATTTTTAAAAGATTCTTCAAGAGTCCACCTCAATCGGTTTA
>NW_019646569.1:8332-12612 GCF_002806865.2 Cucurbita pepo subsp. pepo
GTCCGGTAGAGCTTTGAGATGTAACTTTCTATTCTCTCTACTCTCTCTTGTTGTACATACCTGAAGTCATCAATAAAAAAAATCCTTTTAGCTAGAGTTCTTCTTACAATTTTCTCTATCCTATTCTTTGTGTTCATCTAGATCGAGCGTGTGCGTTGTTGTGCGATCCTAACATACATTCGTATTTATAATATATTTGGGCTTCTTTGAGCCCATTAATTTTTAATAGTATGACCCAGTCCAGACCGTTAGTAAATGGCGTCGTTTACATCCGTACCAATCAGACGAATTACCGCAATACTTTTTTACCATTTTCTCCTCCGTAAATAAAACGCAACTGGCAAACGTTCCCGTAAAGCTCTATATAAACCAAGAGCGGGAACTTGAAGGAGAGTTAAAGAAGGCGAAATTTGCGCGCGGCCTTTGAGTTTTCTCGACAAGAAATGCGACGAGTCAGTGGTTGGAATTTATCGGTGGCTCACGAATCACAAGCAATCAGGTATGTCGGATGGACAATCTTTCAAAAAATGAAACGATTTCCTCTTTAATCGGTAATCGTGATCTCTTTGTTCCATAGTTCGTAATCACTATACGATTTTGATTCTTCGATGAGGAAATCAAATAGTCTCTTTAGTTGAATATCTTGAATGCTAGGTCTTATAGTTTCTTCAATGTCGTTTATTAGTCGACGAGGAATATAACTCACTAATATTGATAGTGATTGCTACAAGTATGATTCGTCGAGAGGAAACTAAATAGTTTATTAAATAAATGAATCGTTGATTTATCTTTCAGTAAATCAAAGGATTTCTTCTTTAATCGGTAATAAAAGTCGTAATCACCTAGGATTTTGATTCGTTGAGGAAATCAAATTGTTTCTATAATTAATTAAGAGTCATGAACGACAGGTCTTATGATTTGTNGTTTCTACAATTAATTAAGAGTCACGAACGACAGGTCTTATGATTTCTTTACTGTACGATTTTGACTAGTCGACGAGGAAATCAAACCGTTCTCTAATATAATGATAGTGATTACTAGGTCTAGTAATATCTTTGTTCTACGATCTTGATTAGTCAAGAGGAAAACAAATAATTTTTATTAAGTAAATGATAGTGACGATACGTCTCTTAGTTTGTAGTCACTGAAGAGTTTTGATTAATCAACGAGGAAATTATATTGTTTCTTTACGATTTTGATTAGTTGAGAGGAAAACAAATAGTTTTTATTAAATAAATGATAGTGATGATACCATCTTTCAGTTGAAGCCCAAATACATTATAAACACGAAGGTTAATTAATTAATTGATGTTCGGATGATATCAAACCTACCTTCAATTATTAACAATTCTCAGTATTCTGTCCACAGTGTAAGGTTGGGAATAACGATTTGAACGTCTTTTTTGGTTCACTCAAATTAGATATAAAACGGAGAAGTTTCAGTCAAAACAAGATACCCGACGTGATGATGTAGCGGCAAAATTGACATCATGGACCAATCAAATTCAAAACAAGATAGTTGACGTGATGATGTGGTGACAAAATTGACGGACCAGCGGGCAAAATTGACATCATGAACCAATCGAAGTATGACATTTATAAGTTTGGTAGAGTAACCAAGGGTGGAATTTTCAATTGCTTTAAACTAAAATAAAAGTTGTTACTATCTCAATGAAAACTAGTTTTCTTGAATTTTAAAATTATTTAAATTACATTTATAATATTTCAATTAGAATTATAAAACTTTCTAATTACTTTGTAACCCACATGTTTTTCATTAATATTTTTTTTATTATATTATTATATACTTGGCTCATTATTGTCGAGATAATGGTATTTAAATATATATACACTTAAATGAAACATGTGGTCTATAATTTTTTACGATAAATTTAAAAATAAATAAATATTATTTTTCGTGTTTGACGTTTTATTGGTCCGTATCAATTCCTATTTTTACAACTTCATCCCTATTTAAACTCACCACCTCTTCATATTTTTAAGAACAAACACACACAACATAGAACATAATACACAATTTCCATAGTTTTCTCAACCTTATCACTATTTAAACTCATCACCTCTTCATATTTTTAAGAACAAACACACACAACATAAAACACAATACAAAATTTTTGTTTAAAAGCCTCATTCTATTTCTCTCATCACCCCTTCATATTTTTCAGAACACAGCAAACAACATAGAACACAATACACAATTTTCATAGTTTTCTCGATCTAAATTTTTTTTGTTTAAAAGCCTCATTTTATTTCGTTTAAAAGCCTCATTTTATTTCTCTCATCACCTCTTCATATTTTTCAGAACACAACACACACAACATAGAATACAATACACAATTTCCATAGTTTTCTCGATATAAAGTTTTTGTTTAAAAGACTCCATTGTTGCTCTCTCAAAAGCTTCCAATTCTATTTCTTGTTTATCTTATTCTTGATAGAGATGTCTATTGTATTGTGAGAAAATTGTAAATTTATTACTTCAGAGAGTTGTGGTGTTGCTCTCTCAAAAGCTTCCAATTCTATTTCTCTCATCACCTCTTCATATTTTTCAGAACACAACACACACAACATAGAATACAATACACAATTTTTATAGTTTTCTCGATCTAAATTTTTTGTTTAAAGCCTCCATTGTTGCTCTCTCCGAAGCTTTCAATTCTATTTCTTGTTTATCTTATTCTTGAGAGAGATGTCTATTGTATTGTGAGAAAATTGTAAATTTATTACTTCAGAGAGTTGTGGTGTTGCTCTCTCAAAAGCTTCCAATTCTATTTCTCTCATCACCTCTTCATATTTTTCAGAACACAACACACACAACATAGAATACAATACACAATTTTCATAGTTTTCTCGATCTAAATTTTTTGTTTAAAAGCCTCATTTTATTTCTCTCATCACCTCTTCATATTTTTCACAACACAACACACACAACATAGAACACAATACACAATTTCCATAGTTTTCTGGATCTAAAATTTTTGTTTAAAAGCCTCTATTGTTGCTCTCTCCAAAGCTTCCAATTCTATTTCTTGTTTATCTTATTCTTGAGAGAGATTGAGAGAGATGTCTATTGTATTGCGAGAAAATTGTAAATCTATTACTTCAAAGAGTTGTGGTGTGTTTCGATCTAAAATTTTTGTTTAAAAGCCTCCATTGTTGCTCTCTCCAAAGCTTCAAATTCTATTTCTTGTTTATCTTATTCTTGAGAGAGATCTATTGTATTGTGAGAAAATTGTAAATCTATTATTTCAGAGAGTTGTGGTGTGTTTCTATAAGATTTCAGACAGTTGTACCGGTTTGATCTTGAGCCGTGGAAACGATTGATTTTGCTCTTGAACTCGTAAAAAGAACGGTATACCGGTTTGATCCTGAGACGTGGAAAAGATTGAGTTTGCTCTTACACTCGTAAAAGGAGCGGTGTAGCGGTTCGACTCGGGCGCTTGGGTAGGAAAGAGTTAGAAAGTTTTATTCAAATTCCCATGAGGCGCTTGGGTAGTGGAGTAGTGGAGTATCTTGGACAGTGTTGCACGTAATATGAATATGACTTCCTTGTATTCCCAATGGTTTGCTTGTCACTGTTCATCAAACAAAGTAATACTCAAATTAATATCAAAATCAATCTAATGACTCAAAAAATTTGATCAACCCAACCCAACCTAATCTGTGCGGTTCGAGTTAGGTTATGAACTTATTTGGACTGAATTCAAATAACTGAAAACTTTTATGATTGAGTTGGTTTAAGGGTTCTCCCGAAACTAGATGGATTTACCGAACCAATCTGGTTCGAGTTCAGTTATGAACTTATTTGGACTAGATTCAAATAACTGAAAACTTTTATGAGTGAGTTGTTTATGGGTTCCCCAAAACTAGATTGAACAAAAACAATCTAAATTTATTGTTAATTTTAAAATATACATTTTTGTGTACAATAACATTATATATAGTATTTATTTTANTTTAAAATATACATTTTTGTGTACAATAAAATTATATATACGTATTTATTTTATTTCATAATTATTTATTTTCTACCCGATCTGGTAAAAGTGTTTATATATACGTATTTATTTTATTTCATAATTATTTATTTTCTACCAGATTTGGTAAAAGTAATTTTTCAAAACATATGTTGCATTGAGTTCTACTGGTTCGTTCTTTGGTAACCCTAAAACTTATTAGTTTGAATCTTTGTACAATCAAACTTAAGTTTAATTTTAAGATATACATGTTTGCTCACAAAATTGAATTTCAAATGGTAA
>NW_019646569.1:18477-31237 GCF_002806865.2 Cucurbita pepo subsp. pepo
TGTTTTTACTCCAGCGAGAAATCATATTTTGGACGAAATTTGGAAGCAAATATCTTAGGCTACAATCCGATGAGAAGGTATAAAATCAATCCCTAGCTCTTCCTTGTAACACCTTCTTTAAGTTTTATGAAGGAATCGAGGGGACAAACAGTGTGATAGGAGTTGGGGAGGGCGAGTTTACGACGGCGGCGCGAACGGTCGCACGCGCCTTCTCCCCGAATGGAGGAAGAAGACGATGACGTGGGCGATTCAGTTGAACTGGCCTTGTCAACCCAAAACTCAACCTTCCCTCGGTTTTTCTCAATTTTAACCCCCTTCCAGATGGATTCTCATGAAAAACTCTATGGTTCCAGAAAGTAGATATAATAAGGAGTCTGTGAAAGGAAAGTTGAGGTAAATCGAGTACCGGAAGCTCAAGAACAGAGGTCCTGAATGTCGACAACGAGGTTAGTAGCCACCTTGGATTTTTTGTTAAGAAATACTTGAAGGAATCGCTTGAATTTTCGTATGAACACCAAGTACGAACTAGGATTAGATGAAAGAAAAACTCAAAGAACCGCGAGTTAAGACCTTAAACCTATCAAATTGCTCGATAATTAGGTAACATTAGAATAACCCACTAGATGAACTCCGTTGCCTATAAAAGTTTAATTCTGAGCATATTATAGCATTTTGAGGTTCTAAATGAAGTTTAGTAGTCAGTATGGATTTCTAGTTTGCTTACGACAAACTTTACGACAATATATAAAAGGGTATTAATGACTATTCAACACTTATATCATTTTCCATAACTTAATATTCCAATTTCACTTTTTATATTTGTACTTCTTTTTCTATAGTAGTATGGTTGAGTATCCTTTGCTTTTCTTCGTCGGAGATATGCTTCTCCAACCCATCCTTGAGTACTCCTGTGAAACCAAAAGTTACAATTTGAGCAATAGCGTGGTCAAACTTACCTCGAAGCCTATAGGCGCTTGCTCCCATCAACATTTTGTTGATTACATTTACGACTAGATGACTGGATAGACCATCTATATTCCACTTATGTATGCATGTTCCTTCATAGGTGGATTGAGTCATTTGAGTTTTTTCTTCGAACGGAACATCGGGGAAAGAGGGCTTAGGATACCAATGTTTCTTCATTGAAAAATATGAAAGGGAATTAAGTACTCCTTAAGGTTTGTCATGATCGTGTCAAGATCACAAAGCCGCACATTTGAAAAAGTATGACTTTGACACGATGCACTGGTCGGAGTTGGGCTAGACTCTCTCCACGGTAGACGCGTTTTAAAACCATGATGTTAACAACGATAAATAAAAAGTCAAAACAAACAATATGTGTTAGCAGCGGGCACGAGGCTTTACAAAAAATGAAAATAAATGACAGCTATGGGATTTGAATCCATGCCCTTTTGAACCAGAGTCAAAGTCTAGCACCTTAGATAACTCGGCCAAACTATCCAGACGAATGTGTTTGGACAAATCAAGATGGTCGAGCTATCTCGAGACATGAGATTACAATACGATCCATGGGTTGTGTTGTTGGGAACCGAGATGACGATGAGATGTAACAATGTTGTGTCGCACATGATTGAACATGCACGCATAGGCGTGTGTGGTCAAACAAGTTTTAATTCCACATTATGGATGTTTGAATGCTGAAGAAAAACTCTGCCTAAGGTATAATAAAGCCATGAAGTCGAGTGAAAAATGTGAATGGAGATTGAGTACTCCTTTAGAATTATCGTGAGTGTGACAAGATTACGAGACACTGGTCGGAGTTGGGTTAGAATCTCTTCATAATAGACGAGTTTTAAAACCACGAGGTTAATAGTGATACATAAAAAGTCAAAACAAGTAGGGCTTGAGGCTTTACAAAAAATGAAAATAAATGATAGCTAGGGGATTTAAACCCATGCCCTTTTAAACTAGAGCCCAAATGGAATGAAAGCATAAGCGAAAGGGATGAAAATGTCATTTTTCCAATTATCAAGGATCTTACTAGATTTTTAATTCAGAAGGGATTTCAAGATGTTCAAGACGGAAAAATGACCAACAAGAGATAAGAATTTTTAGGAAAATTATGGATTTTTCAATAAAATAATAATAAAATATTCGAAAAGTGGAAAATTACCAAAATACCCTTGAAGTTAAGGATAATTACTGATTTGCCATTCTGCTAAAAAATCAGAACCTTCACAGTGCCTTCTATAAAAAATCCTTCGAATGTCGACTCTCAGCCGTTAGATCTCCTCCAAACTTGTATATATTCTCGAAAACTCACGGATCGTCACATCCAACGGCTAAGATTCAAAACCAAGGTTGGTGAGGCTCTAATCAGAGTAGATATTTCCGACGAATTTTCTAGAAAATCCAACCGACAATTCACAATGATCCTGGAGCTCCCAATGTTGGTTTAAGTTTCCCATATAAATTCTGTAGTTGGGGCAATTGTTTGGAACAATAATCGAGCAAGGTCGAGCACTTAGCTGTTGGCAATAAGTGTTTAGATTTTTGGTCTCCTACTCTCAGGTTTCTTCCAAATTCGAGAGCAATTCTCCACCATTTCCTTTCAAGCTGGTTCCTATAGCTTCTAAACAACATTACCCACAAGTTCTATGAAGGAATAGAGTCCTGAAAGTGCCTAGAAACCATTTCCCCAATCCAATCGACCATTAAAAAGCTTCAAGGAAAACTCAAAATTTCAATCCAAGGATATACAAGTATTCTTCGAGCAAGGACGACCCAATCGGTTTTTGCACCTCCAAGGAATGTTTCCATAGAAGACCGCAAAGAGAAATAATCTCAGGAACGTTCCCTATTGAAGAAAATCCGTTTCGGGCTCAAATTGGAGGTAAGTGTCGAATTCCTATCTACGGCCACTTTTCCTTCAAATTAAGGATTTCTTTAGCTTCAAAAAAAGAAGATGAGTAACTTTGATGAAGGAATAAAGAGCTGAAACGTCAAAGAACAAGATATCCAAGAGATTGTAAATCGGAGGCGTCGGGTAACTTGCAGACCGAGAGTGATTTCTCAAAATTAAGGTCCTACACTAAAAGTCATTCCTCCAAACTAATTCCTTTAGCTTAAGGGAACAATAAGGAAGAGGTTTCGTGAAGAAATCGAGCCTAAAAAACCCCTAGAATCGGCTACCCAATAAGAAATCCTCTGTTTTTACTCCGGTGAGAAATTATATTTTGGACGAACTTTGGAAGCAAATATCTTAGGCTACAATCCGATGAAAAGGTATAAAATCAATCCCTAACTCTTCCTTGTAACACTTTCTTTAAGTTTTATGAAGGAATCGAGGGGACAAACAGTATGATAGGAGCTGGGGAGGGCGAGTTTCAGACGGGGGCGCGAACGGTCGCACGCATCTTCTCCCCGTCTGGAGGAAGAAGACGATGACGTGGCCGGTTCAGTTGAATTGGCCATGTCAACCCAAAACTCAACCTTCCCTCAGTATTTCTCAATTTTAACCCCCTTCCAGATGGATTCTCTTGAAAAACTCTATGGTTCTAGAAAGTAGACACAATAAGGAGTCTGTGAAAGGAAAGTTGAGGTAAATCGGGTACCGGAAGCTCAAGAACAGAGGCCTTGGAACGTAAGAAGCCTTGGATGTAGGTTTTCAGACTATGTCGCTTGGAACGCATGAAGCCTTGGGCATAGGTTAAGCAGACTGTATTATAGGGCAAGCCCTTGATGCAGTTTTAAGACTACATCGCTTGGAACATAAGAAGCCTTGGATGTAGATGTTTAGACTATGTCGCTTGGAATGCATGAAACCTTGGGAATAGGTTAAGATGAGTTTTATTTATCCTAGTTACAAATTTTTTGTGTGGATCTCACTAATGTATTTTATGAATTTTTATTCACATTTAGGTTACATTTATGGTAACAACAAGGAAAAAAAAAAGAGTTAGCGATCTCGTGGGAGCAACCACCCTCGCATCAGAAATCTCGCGATAGACATAAATGCATTTTATGACTTTTTATTTCCTTAATGCATTTTCAGTGAGCGCCAAAGATCTAGTAGAAGTAGATAACAGGTCAGAGAGACAAAAGCAATAGACTTTTGGATCCAGGTTCAACACGGGTGGCCCAACAAGCACTAAATCACTCCCCAGCAGCCCACGATCTGAAAAGGACACTCTCCGAGAAATGCATGTGTGACCTGACAAACTAGTCATGTTCTTCTCATGTGCAGCGTGTCACGGTCCTGCATTCTTGACCGTGCGGCGTCGTGATCTATACACGCTCACGACTAGCCTTAAGGGGAATTAAGCCCCATATATATTTTTTGCCCCGGCTTTGTGGCTTCGTCGGACCTTAGGCGAGGTTTGTCTTCGCCAATCGAACATCTCTTGTGCGGAATCCAAGCTTGTTCAACCACACACGCTGCCTGTGCGTGTATGTTCAATCGTCTGCGACACATCCGACTTGCCTCAACGCTAGGCCAACTCATTCGGCTCGACCTTGCCTCTATTCGGGCCAAGGTCTCACAATACAACGTCGCATCTCATCTTGCCATCTTGATCCCCATCGACGGGGTCCATATGTCTTGATGCCATCCCGAGTCTCGGGATGTCGTCGGCCATCATAAATCGTTTGGTCGTGCCATCGAGAATGGGCCCGTGTGTCGTTCATCTCATCGGGGCTTCCCGAACATCCATCCATCCGGGTTCTATCGAGGCATAGGCCCTCCCGTGCCCATGCCGAGTCATTTACGGATACCGTACCGGATAGCGGGTGCATGTAGCAACCTCCAACACGCGGGCTAGGGCGCAATACCGGCACACTCGTGCCGTCCGGTACTGTCCTTCAAAAACCCATTTCAAAGGAAGTCGCCCGAGACACTCGTCTCGGCACGCTCGCCCACACTGTGACACACGTATGTGCCACAGGGTAGCTCACTTAGGCCACAGGGCCCAGGGGTGGTGGAGAGCTAACACCATGGTACCCCCTATAGTACATTTTGAGCCATTTTCATTCTACCAGGAGTAGACATGATTTTCGTGAGGTGTCATACGGTGTCGTGCATTGTCCGTCCAATGTCCGATCGACACCAAACTTGGCGAGCATTCATATTTCATATGGACGGACTTAACTCCCGAACCGCATGATCCAAATTCCTTCTGAAACCCCGACTTTGAGGTTAAGGCCCGGGGCCCTACCTGGCCCTTCAACAAGCCTATCTTGTCCTTCATGTCTATATTGATGTCTCTGTTATGCTTGTGTCTCAACATGTCTTTAATACCCACTTTGCGTGGTGGTGTGTTGGATGATGCATCGTCCTCCTCGATCGCATCATGGCATTCTTCTACGTTGGCCCGCATATGGCCGGATGGGCGTCTCTTGAGGGACGCCCCTTTCCTTGTCATGGCATGAGGGTCACAACCTACTCGGTTGTGACATTCTCCCCCACTTAACTTAGTCATCGTCCTC
Source organism: Cucurbita pepo subsp. pepo (assembly GCF_002806865.2). Taxonomy (NCBI): domain Eukaryota; kingdom Viridiplantae; phylum Streptophyta; class Magnoliopsida; order Cucurbitales; family Cucurbitaceae; genus Cucurbita; species Cucurbita pepo. The sequence continues at coordinate 23,923 of NW_019646569.1, forward strand.
GATGACTTACTTGGGTCACAATCATATTGCAGATTGTGACACAGCGCACACGCTTCCCACGTCAGTCGCAACTCACACGACTTCGGGCGCGTTCGCCCCACCTATTACAAAATTCTCCCCCACTCAATCNATGTCAACTCCATCATCATTTATTTTCTAGTTTTCGATATATATGTTTATTATCATTTTCATAGTGGCTAATTATAGTCATAAAAGTATGAATGATACAACTCTTAAAATTACTAGTTGAAGGTGAAGGGTTTCATGTTGAGGCTATATATAGCCACTTATGTTGTCTTCTAGACTTGAAAAAGGTAGTAAAAAGATCATTTATGCCTTCTTTTAACTAAGTAATAAGTTTTTTTTGTAATGCTATGTAGTTTAGGTTGTATGTTTAGTATAATCTAAGCTTGACATGATCAATCTTGCCTGCGGAGTGATTCAAATCTCAAACAAGTATTTTTTTCTCTAAGATATTCAATCAACAAAGTAATTCATTATCATGAAGCATGATTTAACTTCGGTTTGACGACGAAGACGCCTCGTGGAGGGACACTGAAAGTAGGACAATCAAACCAAAAAAGATAGGTGAGTGATGTGTGGTTTGCTGCCACTTTTATGTGTTGTAGGATAAGTAGTGTCCCTTATTTTTGCTGACTATGTTATTTCACATGTAGTATGATGATATCAAAGCTAGGCTTCAATCGTGGGACCTGTGAGTTATGGGCCCACCACGCTTTTACTGATATTAATCATTTTGATCTCTAGCTTTCATCATAGATGTTTAGTTCACTTATGGCAAACTTTGAGACAGTATATAAAAAGGTATTAACGGCCCTTCAACCCTTATATCATTCTCCATGACTTGAGACATTCTAACTTTACTTTTGATATCTGTACTACTTTTTCTATATTTGTACTACTTTTTATTTTATAGTAGTATGATTGGGTGTCCTTTGCTTTTCTTTGTCCCGAGATAGCTTTCATCTAGGCTTTCCGTTATGATGTTCGATGATTTGAGTAGACTGTGAGTCTTTCCTGATTGGGGGGCTCTCATCTACAATGAGATGCAACGTGTTGTGTCGCACATGATTGAACATGCACGCATAGGCGGCGTGTGTGGTCAAATAAGTTTGAATTCCACATAAGTGATGTTTGAATTTCGAAGGAAAATCCTGCCTAAGGTCCAACAAAGCCACAAAGCCGGGTGAAAAGTGTGAATGGGGAATGAGTACGCCTTAAGGTTTTCTGTGAGTGTGTCAAGATTAGACTCCCCATAGTAGACGCGTTTTGAAACCATTTGGTTAACAATACATAAAATGTCGAAACAGACAATATGTGCTAGTAGCAGACTTGAGGTTTTAAAATAAATAAAAATAAATGACAGTTATAGGATTAAAAACCAATCCCTTTTTAAAGGAGAGACTAAATCTAGCACCTTGGACCAATAAGCCAAACTATCCCAACAATTGTGTTTGGACTAACTAAGATAGTCAGCTATCTCCAGACATGAGATTGCATCATGATGCATGGGTCGTGTTGTTGGGAACTGAGATGACCATGAGTTGCAACGTTGTTGTGTTGCAAATGATTGAACATGCACGCATAGGCGGCGTGTGCGGTCAAATAAGTTTTAATTCCACATTTTTCATGTTTGAAACCCGTAGGCAAACCCTGCCTAAGGTCCAACAAAGCCACAAAGCCACAAAGCTAGATGAAAAATATGAAAGGGAATTAAGTACTCCTTAAGGTTTGTCATGATCGTGTCAAGATCACAAAGCCGCACATTTGGAAAATTATGACTTTGACATGATGCACTGGTCGGAGTTGGGCTAGACTCTCTCCACGGTAGATGCATTTTAAAACCATGATGTTAACAACGATAAATAAAAAGTCAAAACAAACAATATGTGTTAGCACGAGGCTTTACAAAAAATGAAAATAAATGACAGCTGTGGGATTTGAATCCATGCCATTTTGAACTAGAGTCGAAGTCTAGCACCTTAGACAACTCAGCCAAACTGTCCTGACGAATGTGTTTGGACAAATCAAGATTGTTGAGCTATCTTGAGACATGAGAATACAATACGATGCATGGGTTGTGCTGTTGGGAACCGAGATGACGATGAGATGTAACAATGTTGTGTCGCACATGATTGAACATGCACGCATAGACGGCGTGTGTGGTCAAACAAGTTTTAATTCCACATTATGGATGTTTGAATGCGGAAGAAAAACTCTGCCTAAGGTATAACAAAGCCATAAAGTCGAGTGAAAAATGTGAATAGAGATTGAGTACTCCTTTAGATTTGTCGTGAGCGTGACAAGATCACGAGACACTGGTCGGAGTTGGGTTAGAATCTCTTCATAATCGACGAGTTTTAAAACCACGAGATTAATAGTGATACATAAAAAGTCAAAACAAGTAGGGCTTGAGGCTTTACAAAAAAAATGAAAATAAATAAAAAGTCAAAACAAGTAGGGCTTGAGGCTTTACAAAAAATGAAAATAAATGATAGCTAGGGGATTTAAACCCATGCCCTTTTAAACTAGAGCCCAAATCTTAAACCACTCAACTAAAGATGTGCCTTGACAAACCAAGATAGTCAAGCTATCTCTAGACATGAGATTGCAATACGATGCATGGGTCACGAGATGCAATGATGTTGTGTCGCACATGATTGAACATGCATGCATTGGGTGTGGTCAAATAACTTTTAGTTCCACATTATTGATTTTTCAAACCCGAAGGCAAACCCTACCTAAGGTACAACAAATGGTGAAAAATTCGCTCACGAGACTGCACATTTGAAAAAATATGATCATGACAGCTGTGGGATTTAAACCCACGTCCTTTCGGACCAGAGCCTAAATCTGACGCCTTAGACCACTCGGCCAAACTGTCCCAACGAATGTGTCCAGAAAAACCAAGATGATCGAATATCTCAAGACATGAGATTGCATTACGATACATGGATCGTGTTGTTAGGAACCGAGATAACGATGAGATGCAACATTGTTGTGTCGCACATGATAGAACATGCACACATAGGCGGCGTGTGTGGTCAAACAAGTTTTGATTCCACATAAGTGATGTTTGAACGTTGATGGCAAACCTTGCCTATGGTATCACAAAGCCACAAAGCGGAGGTGAAAAATGTGAATGGAGATTGTGTACCCCATAAGGTTTTTGGCGAGCGTGTCAAGATCACGAAGCCGCACATTTGAAGAAGTATGACCATTACACGATGCACTGGTCGGAATAGGACTAGACTCTCTCTATAGTAGACGCATTTTAAAATCATGAGGTTTTTAGAATATGTGCTAGCAGCCGGCTTGAAGGTTTACAAAAAATGAAAATAAATGACAGCTGACCACGCCCCTTGAAACCAAAGCCTAAATCTGACACCTTAGACCACTTGGCCAAACTGTCCCGAGGGATGTGTCTGCACAACCAAGATGGTCAAGCTATCTCGATAAGCTATCCCGAGACTTGAGATTGCATCACGGTGCATGGGACGTGTTGTGAGGAACCGAGATGATGATGAGATGCAACGTTGTTGTGTCGTACACAATTGAACGAAACAAGTTTTGATTCCACATAAGTGATGTTTGAATGTCGAAGGTAAACCTTGCCTAAGGTCCAGCCACAGCCACAGCCACAGCCACAGCCACAGCCACAGCAACAGTATGACCGTTAAACGATGCACTGGTCAAAGTAGGGCAAAACTATCAACATAGTTATATAGTTGATGGGAATGTTATTTATTGTTGGTATCAAAGCCAAGCTTCGATCCTGGGACCTGTGGGTTATGGGTCCACCACGCTTCTACTACGCCACTCTGATTAGTTAATTAATATCATTTTGATCCATAACAGATGCTCTTAAAACTGTGAGACTCACAACGATACGTAACAGGCCAAAGTAGACAATATTTGCTGGCGGTCGACTTGGCTATTACATAACCTAAATCACCATAAGTGAATTCATTCCAAAGAATCTTATGCTTACACTCTTCATTGAGAGCGGTAGTTTTCCTTCGAGAAATATACTTTGGAAGTTCTTCAATGAAGCGCATCATCCATAATATAAAGGGTATTATCATATCTTGTCATAACCTTAGTTACATTTATATCTTTGTACCATCAGAAGTAGCTAACTTTTCGCATCTTATAATCATAAGAATTTTCTCAAACATTCAGTATGGATTTCTAGTTCGCCTACGACAAACTTTAAGACAATATATAAAAGGGTATTAATGGTTATTCAACACTTATATCATTCTCGATAACTTGAGATATTCCAATTTAACTTTTTATATTTGTACTTCTTTTTCTATAGTAGTATGGTTGAGTATCCTTTGCTTTTCTTCGTCGGAGATATGCTTCTCCAACCCATCCTTGAGTACTCCTGTGAATCCAAAAGTTACAATTTGAGCAATAGCGTGGTCAAACTTACCTCGAAGCCTATAGGCGCTAGCTCCCATCAACATTTTGTTGATTACATTTATGACTAGATGACCGGATAGACCATCTATATTTCACTTATGTATGCATGTTCATAGGTGGATTGAGTCATTTGAGTTTTTTCTTCGCACCGAACATCTGGGAAAGAGGGCTTAGGATACCAATTTTTCTTCATCTAGTTTTTTGGACTTTGTCCTCTAATTTAACAATTTTGTTGATGAGGTCTAGTTTTTTGGGCATCTTTTCTTCTTTGGAGAAATCATTTTTAAAATTTTTGAGGTCATTCTCATATGGTTCATTATGACACTAAAAGTTTAATTACTTAAGGTTCTATCAAAATTGAAAGATTGTTTAGCTTTTCTTCAATCAGAGCAAGTGCCTCTTGTGTTGAGCGGAGAGATTACTTTGTCTAAAATAGCTAGTATGAACAAAAGAACTTTCCTCAACTTTTGGGAATCTCACGCCATTAATATTTGCAATAGATTTTTTTTTATTTCTTTTGTTGTCGTTTTTCCTTGATTTTTTCTTCAATCTTCTTAACTTGTCTTGCAATGGTTGAGAGAATCTTGTTTGAGAAGTTATTTTGATGTTGGATATTTAGGATATCCTTCGAGGTTGTAATGCATTTTTCAGGAATTCTTTATTAGTGGACAATTCATTTGTAATAATATCAATCTAGTTGAAGATAGATGTAGTATCCAATTCGGTTTGAGTTGGAGATCTGGGATTGCCCTCATAATCGACTAAAACTACTTCTTTGTTGTAATCAACCGGCTCTATTTGCATAGACTTTGACATGTTGATTTTTTATGGAGATCTCGAGATTCATGAGGTACTAGATCTCGAGCTTAAGAATCTTTACCTTTGGAAAGAAAATTTAATTTTCATTGAATTTTACTTTTACGCTTTCCATCATCATGTTCGATGACTTGAGCAAACTGTGGGTCTTTCCTGATTGGAAGGCTCACATATTTAAGGATCCAGGTAGAATTCTTAGTAATCTGATCCCATGAAAGGGTTTTGGAAACAGGTTGACGATTTCTCCAGATTTACCTCTATGAGCATAGTAAATCTTTTTGGAGAAGATCTAAGAGTTGTGGGGGAGACATTTGAATGCTTCTGATGAGATGTTAAGGTTCTCTATGTGAACATCAAACATGAGGGCAGAAAGGATATGACGATCCTTTAACGAAAAGTAAATAGTTTTGATATGTCTTTCGACAAATGGTCATTTACAAGATCTGCCACAAAGGAAAAACACTGAATTTCTCAACTCAATGTCTAGGCTACTAGCAGTTTTAGCCCAGACATCTTCGGTAGGTGATTTTTAAAAGATTCTTCAAGAGTCCGCCTCAATCGGTTTAGCGTCTTCTCCTTCCATCATTGAAGAAGAACACACAATATATGACCTTAATGATCGTTCTTAGATTCACATCCTCAAGGTTTGTAACAACAAACGCCACCGACCACAATTGTCATTTGAAAATGATGATTCCTTCGACACTGTGAGTCATTTGAAAATTTTATATTCCATCATCAAGTTTTTGGCATGATTATTAGATTATGACATGTTTAACAAGATTTGCGTGAGGATTGTGATATGGTTGCAATGGCACATTACCCCTGTCCTATAAAATGTGGCCCTTATTTGCATATTTTTTCAAGCGAGGATTTATGCGTGAGCTAATGATTGATCTTAATCTTAAAATAGATAAAATTTTCTATGGTTGATAAAAGAAACAAGAAAGTAAGAGATGGCATAGGTGTGCCAATATTGCTCCCCAACCCATGTGTCGAAGGTTGGATCATGCACCCGCTATCAAGAAAGTATGTTGTAAATGGTTTAGCATGTACACGGGAGAGTCTGATGCTCAAGAGAATCCAGATGGATGAATGTTTGAAATGTCCTAATGAGATGATCGACACATGGGTGAGTTCCCAACATATGGTTTGAGCAAACTAAGATGGTCATGCATCATATCATGATGCATGGATCATGTTGTTGAGAACTGATATGACAATGAGAAGCAACGTTGTTGTGTTGCGCACGATTGAACATGCATGCGCAGGCGACGTGTGTGGTCAAACAAAATTGAATTCCACAAAAGTGATGTTTGGTTGTCGAAGGCAAGCAATGCCTAAAGCTAGACTTGTAGCTCAAGGTTATTGTCAGGAGGAAGGTATAGACTATGAAGAAACTTTTGCACCCGTTGCTAGATTATAAGGTATTAGAATGTTACATGAATTTGCTTCTTACAAAAATTTTATATTATATCAAATGAATGTGAAAAGTGCATTCTTAAATGGTTATATCATGGAGGAAGTTTATGTAAAACAACCTCCTGGATTTGAAAATTTTGACTTTCCACGTCATGTCTATAAGTTGAAAAAGGCTCTTTAGGGCTTAAAACAAGCTCCAAGAGCTTGGTACGATAGACTTAGTAATTTTCTTATTGAGAATGATTTCAAAATGGGTAAGCTCGACACTACTCTCTTTATTAAAATTAAAGAAAATGATATGTTATTAGTGCAAATATATGTGGATGATATTATATTTGGTTCTACTAACCCTTCTTTATGTGAAGAATTTTCCAAATGGATGTATAATGAGTTTGAGATGAGTACAATGGGAGAGCTCAGTTTCTTTCTTGGACTTCAAATCAAACAACTGAAAGATGGTATCTTCTTAAATCAAGAGAAGTACATCAAAGATTTACTCAAAAGGTTAATTGATATTCGGATGATAACAAACCTACCTTATAAACATGTTAAAATCTAAATATTCAAATATACATTGTTAGGTTATGGAGCCTGATGCTTTTTTATAGCTTGGTCAACGGTTATATCC
>NW_019646569.1:33213-35150 GCF_002806865.2 Cucurbita pepo subsp. pepo
CCCTTTGATGAGGCCCTACAGTTGGAGGATACAACCAAGTGGGAGCAAGCCATGGATGATGAGACGTCTAGGCTTCAAAAATGCGTTGTACTGAGGCTGAGTACGTGGCAATAGTTTAAGCTGGAAAGAAGACGATATGGATGACTGACTATCTTGAAGAATGGGCAAGAAGTAGCACGAAGATATTCTTTACAGAGATAGTCAGAGTGTCAAACAGTTGGCGAAGGAACCCGGTCTATCATTTCAAGAGAAAACACAGAAGACGATACCATTTCACTTGCAGGTTAGTGAAAGAGGGTGATGTGTTTGGAGAAGATAGAGGGTGCAAAGAATCCAGCAAACATGTTGACAAAATGTGTTGATGTTGGAATATTGAGGTTGTGCAAAGCCTCAATTGATATGGTGCCATGAAAACCATGAAGACGCTCATGGTCGTTTGAGAATGAAATTCTTGGTTGACTAGATCAGTCTCCAAGGGAGAATTGTTAGGTTATGAAGCCTGATGCTTCTTTATAGCTTGGTCAACGGTTATTATCTGGTAAAGCTATATTTGGTAAAGCTATATCCGGTAAAGTTATATATGGTAAATAGCTATATATAGTAGATGGTTAAATCGGGTAAAGCTATATATAGTACATAGCTATATATAGTAGATGGTTAAATCGGGTAAAGCTATATATAGTAAATAGCTATATATAGTAGATGGTTAAGTCTTGTAAAGCTATATATAGTAAATTGAACTATATATATATCCCGTCCGGTAGAGCTTTGAGATGTAACTTTCTATTCTCTCTACTCTCTCTTGTTGCACATACCTAAAGTCATCAATAAAAAAAAATTCTTTTAGCTAGAGTTCTTCTTGCAATTTTCTCTATCCTATTCTTTGTGTTCATCTAGATCGAGCGTGTGCGTTGTTGTGCGATCCTAACATATATTCGTGTTTATAATGTATTTTGGCTTCTTTGAGCCCATTAATTTTTAATAGTATGACCCAGTCCAGACCGTTAGTAAATGGCGCCGTTTACATCCGTGCAAATCAGACGAATTACCGCAATACTTTTTTACCATTTTCTCCTCCGTAAATAAAACGCAACTGGCAAACGTTCCCGTAAAGCTCTATATAAACCAAGAGCGGAAACTTGGAGGAGAGTTAAAGAAGGCAAAATTTGTGCGCGGCCTTTGAGTTTTCTCGACAATAAATGTGACGAGTCAGTGGTTGGAATTTATCGGTGGCTCACGAATCACAAGCAATCAGGTATGTCGGATGGATAATCTTTCAGAAAACGAAACGATTTCCTCTTTAATCGGTAATCGTGATCTCTTGGTTCCATAGTTCGTAATCACTATACAATTTTGATTCTTCGATGAGGAAATCAAATAGTCTATTTAGTTGAATATCTTGAATGCTAGGATTATAGTTTCTTCAATGTCTTTTATTAGTCGACGAGGAATATAACTCACTAATATTGATAGTGATTGCTACGAGTATGAATCGTCTAGAGGAAACTAAATAGTTTTTAAATAAAAAAATCGTTGATTTATCTTTCAATAAATCAAAGGATTTCTTCTTTAATCGGTAATAAAAGTCGTAATCACCTAGGATTTTGATTCGTTGAGGAAATCAAATAGTTTCTACAATTAATTAAGAGTCACGAACGACAGGTCTTATGATTTCTTTACTGTACGATTTTGACTAGTCGACGAGGAAATCAAACAGTTCTCTAATATAATGATAGTGATTACTAGGTCTAGTAATTTCTTTGTTCTACGATCTTGATTAGTCAAGAGGAAAACAAATAATTTTTATTAAGTAAATGATAGTGACGATACGTCTCTTAGTTTGTAGTCACTGAAGAGTTTTGATTAATCAACGAGGAAATCATATTGTTTCTTTACGATTTTGATTAGTCGAGAGGAAAACAAATAGTTTTTATTAA
>NW_019646569.1:35374-40300 GCF_002806865.2 Cucurbita pepo subsp. pepo
GTTGTACAAGACCAAAGAGGAAGCAGAATCACAAATCTGGAGATGATGATGATTCTATAAATTCAGCAGAAGACATTGGGGATGCTCTAATCCTCAGTTGACTTACGATCTTGGATTCAAGTGCATCAATTCATTCATCTCCAAATAAAGAGTTGTTCTGGAATTTCAAGTCTAGAAATTTCGAGAAGGTGTATCTTGCCGACAACAAAGATTTGGAGATTAGAGGAAAAGGAGATGTCTGCATAAAAACTCCGGCAGGAAATCAGTGGACATTAAATGATGTCAGATATATTCCTGGTCTCAAAAGGAACCTGATCTCTATTGGTCAATTGGACAGCACAGGTTATGCAACAAAGTTAGGGAAGGGTTCGTGGAAGATTATGAAGGGTGCTACGGTGGTAGCACGTGGCTCAAAATTTGGAACCCTATACACCACTGCAGGATGTATGAACATAGCTGCTGTTGCTGAGAGTGCTTCAAATTCAAGTCTACGGCACAATAGACTTGAACCTATGAGAGCGAAAGGAATGAAGAGGCTGGCTGCGAAAGGAGTTTTAGAAGGTTTGAAATCTGCTGATGTGGGTCGTTGTGCGAACTATATTATGAGCAAGCAGAAACGAGTTAGCTTCACAAGAACCGCCAGAGAATTGAAGAAAGTGCAGTTGGAAATGGAACCAGATGTGGAGCAAGGTTCCAAGACCATGAAGCAAGTGGGAGTTGAGCTTGAGTTGCAGGAAAACTCACTNTTTCGTATTTCATATCTTATTGGTCCGTATCAATTCCTATTTTTAGGACTTCATCCCTATTTAAACTCATCCCTCTTCATATTTTTCAGAACAAACACAACATAGAACATAATACACAATTTCCATAGTTTTCTCAACTCTATCACTATTTAAACTCATCACCTCTTCATATTTTTCAAAACACAACACACACAACAAACACAATACACAATATCCATAGTTTTCTCGATCTAAAATTTTTGTTTAAAAGCCTCATTCTATTTCTCTCATCACCTCTTCATATTTTTCAGAACACATCACAAAATAACATCATACATCATACATCATACATCATCATCCTACAATATAGTAACAACATCATANAACATAGAACACAATACACAATTTAGCCTCATTTTATTTTCTTTAAAAGCCTCATTTTATTTCTCTCATCACCTCTACATATTTTTTACAACACAACACACACAACATAGAACACAATACACAATTTCTATAGTTTTCTCGATCTAAAATTTTTGTTTAAAAGACTCCATTGTTGCTCTCTCAAAAGCTTCCAATTCTATTTCTTGTTTATCTTATTCTTGAGAGAGATTGAGAGAGATGTCTATTGTATTGTGAGAAAATTGTAAATCTATTACTTCAAAGAGTTGTGGTGTGTTTCGATCTAAAATTTTTGTTTAAAAACCTCCATTGTTGCTCTCTCCAAAGCTTCCAATTCTATTTCTTGTTTATCTTATTCTTGAGAGAGATCTATTGTATTGTGAGAAAATTGTAAATCTATTACTTCAGAGAGTTGTGGTGTGTTTCTATAAGATTTCAGACAGTTGTACCGGTTTGTTCTTGAGCCGTGGAAACGATTGAGTTTGCTCTTGAACTCGTAAAAAGAACGGTATACCGGTTTGATCCTGAGCCGTGGAAAGAATTGAGTTTGCTCTTGCACTCGTAAAAGGAGCGGTGTAGCGGTTTAGCTCAGACTCTAATCCGAGGAAAGAGTCATAAAGTTTTATTCAAATTCCCAAGAGGCGCTTGGGTAGTGGAGTATTTCGAGTTTGACCGAAACACTATAAAACTAAGGTGTTATATTTTCTATCCCTTTTCCTATTTAAATTTATTTTTCTATTTAAATTCTAAATTATTTTTAATTTTTATGGCATGGTATCAAGTTTTATTGTTATTAAAAAAAAAATTATTGTTGAAACCATGTTCACCCCTTCTAGTGTTGTCATATCGATCCAACAAGCTCTCCATACAAACTAAATTAAACAGAGGAATTTGCATCTCAATCATGTAAAATTGATGGAATGAGAAAAGAGAATAAGGAAATAGAAAGTTATCCTGTTTTGTTGTCGTTCTGGAAGTTCCCTTCTCTTGAGCTCTCACGTCCACCTCTTTGCCCTAATAAATCCTTGTTGGTCTCCTTTTTCTTCTGCTGTCAATAGTTGCTGGATTAAGATTTTCTTTTTCTTCTCTGGTTTCACAGCAGCGAAGGCTGCTGCTGTCTAATCCGATTTCTCTCCCTAAGTGTGGCCCCTCCGCTGCTGCTGTCTAATCCGATTTCTCTCCCCCAAGTGTGGCCCCTCCCTATTTTAGGTATCCTTTTCCTTTTATAATACTTGTTTCTTGTAATTTAGGGCTCAGAAAGGATAAAATTGTCCACCTGCTATGTTTCTATTTGGTAGCCAATGATCCACATGGACTGCTGATGTGGATTAAAATTTCCAGGTCATCCCCGAAAAGTTTACTTTCCGGATTGCTTCAGCATCAAGGTCTGCAATTTATTTCCAGATTTGTTGATTGCTTGAGCATCAATGTCTGCAATTTATTTCTAGATTTGCAAGTAGTGTTGTTTTCAGATTTGCTATAGCATCATGGTTTCAGCATAAATGTTCTAGAATTTTACCAAATAGCTCAATTAAGCGTACAATTAATCTCGATTTATGGAAATTAATCTCCTTTTCATATTAAACCACAATTGGCTATTTCATGTATCCTAATTAGAATAAATGGAGCAATTAATGAGAAAATGGTGAGTATAAGTGCAAAATTAACTGTAAAAATACTTGATATAACTCTACTTTTGGAGAGTTATCAGAAAACGAAAAAAGAGAAGAAAAAGAAACAAGGTTGAAAATTACCAAAAGAAGAGACGAGGAGCAATATCTTCGCAATAATGAAAGCCATGTGGAGACTAAGTTTGTTTGCAATTATGTTGTATTGTAAATGGTTTGATGGGATGAGATTCGTTTCATTGTTGTCCATCCCATTGTATAATCTTTGGGACAATATTCAATTAATTTGCTAATATGAATTTTAGAAATACAACATTAAATGGGATGTTATGAATTTAATACACTAAGATTACCATTTACAAACTTAATGTAAAGACACAAAAGGGATGCAAGTAATGAATTGGGATAAGTTTTTATTTCTTCCAAAGGATGGAAAGAATTAAATATATATATATCATTTTAATCTCACCCCTAAGAAATATTTTTCGGGTTGACCGGTTACAACAGCCCAAGTCCACCGCTAATAGATATTGTCTACTTTGATCTGTTACAATAGTCCAAGCTTACTGTTAACAAAAATTGTCTTCTTTGATATGTTACAACCATCCAAGCCCACGGCTAAAAACTATTGTCCGTTTTGAGCTGTTACATATTGCTCTCAACCTCACGGTTTTAAAACGTGACTGCTTGGGAGAAGTTTCTACGACATTATAAGGAATGTTTCCTTCCCCTCTCCAACCGATTTGAGATCCCACAGTTACATTTTTATTATACTTCGAAGTTTAGTTTCCATTTGGTTATTGGTTCGAATATTTTACATTTTACTCCTAGTTGTCAGTAATGCTCAGTTTGGTCTTTAGCATTATCTTTTGGTTAATTAATTTAAAATAATAATGATGCTGGTCCATTTTGTATCATATCGAAGAGATTCCTAGGTTCGGGCTGAAGAAGCAATGTCACTCGATCACTATCAAACTGACTACAATCTTTTTGGTCCGTGAGGATCCCAATCAAAACATAGCGCCTTCTACTTCTAATAGGTCATGAACTAGATCAGAATCAACTCAATGAGTCCATAAGAAGTGTTCCCATTTTATTCATCGGGTCCGGATAGAGACCAAAGGTCTTGAACGATCGATCCAGCAGAACAACTCAAAAAATAAAAAAGTATCGTTAATTTCTTCATAATTTTTTTAAAATTTATTTAATTCTTTTAAACATTTATAGATATTAACCTTACAAACCAAAACATCGTAATTAGTAAAAATTCATGGATGAAAATGTAAATTATGTGTAACGACTCTAATTTTAAGGTATGCAATATACATATTAGAGAGTTTTCAAATGTTTTCACGAAACCTTGGAGCCTTTATAGAAATATTTCAAATATTTACTTGACAATAAAATTTAAATTAATATAAAGTAGAATGTTTTTAACAGAAAAAATGTTAGGAAGAGAATGACTATTTAAAAAAACACCATAAGTGACCCTATTGTTAAGATAAAAAAATACACACATGTAAGTCTTTCCATCTCTAATGGGACCTAAAATCATATTATGGTTTTAGGCTTATTTAAGACAAGGTCGTAGTACCGGACTGGTGAGGAAGGTGAAAACATCAACCATGTGATGACTCCAGTATTTTTGTGTATTAAAATGCATCTACTTCAATTTGTTTTATGTTTTCGGGTATAGACAAGGTCGTGGCACGCGAGAGGGACGAGGAGATTGAACTGATTCTGATCTTTTAATAACTTTCATAGTATTGTAATTTTTTGTTTAATGAATTGTGCTCATCTTATAGAGTGATAAGTCAAAATTAAGTTGTAGTCTTGTTGTTTGTTGTTCCATGCCACCACAGATTCCTTTCTCTCCCGCACATAATCCCACACTAAAAGAGAGAGCATAGAGCTTTGACTGGTCCTACTAACACAAAGTAAGGACTTGAGCATGAAGTGGCTAATCAAGAATGCTCATAACATCCTTATTCATTATTTTTAGTTGAAAGATTTGGATTTTCGGGAGCAAAGACATTTTCCTGTAAGATATATGACAACTAAAGTATAACTACTCAAGCCCTCCACTAAGAGATATTGTCCGCTTTGGCTTGATATGTATCGTCGTCAGCCTCATGGTTTTAAAATGTGTCTATTAGGAAGAGGTTTCCACA
>NW_019646569.1:46498-47873 GCF_002806865.2 Cucurbita pepo subsp. pepo
AGAGACTAAATCTAGCACCTTGGACCACTAAGCCAAACTATCCCAACAATTGTGTTTGGACTACTAAGATAGTCGAGATATCTCAAGACATGAGATTGCATCACGATGCATGGGTCGTATTGTTGGGAACCAAGATGACCATTATTCATGTTTGAAACCCGTAGGCAAACCCTGCCTAAGGTCCAACAAAGCCACAAAGCCACAAAGCTAGATGAAAAATATGAAAGGGAATTAAGTACTCCTTTAGGTTTGTCATGATGGTGTCAAGATCACAAAGCCGCACATTTGAAATAGTATGACTTTGACACGATGCACTGGTCGGAGTTCGGCTAGACTCTCTCCATATTAGACGCGTTTTAAAACCACGATGTTAACAACGATAAATAAAAAGTCAAAACAAACAATATGTGTTAGCAGCGGGCACGAGGCTTTACAAAAAATTAAAATAAATGACAACTGTGGGATTTGAATCCATGCCCTTTTGAACCAGAGTCGAAGTCTAGCACCTTAGACAACTCGGCCAAACTATCTCGACGAATGTGTTTGGACAAGTCAAGATGGTCGAGCTATCTCGAGACATGAGATTACAATACGATGCATGGGTTGTGCTGTTGGGAACCGAGATGACGATGAGATGCAACAATGTTGTGTCGCACATGATTGAACATGCACGCATAGACGGCGTGTGTGGTCAAACAAGTTTTAATTCCACATTATGGATGTTTGAATGCGGAAGAAAAACTCTGCCTAAGGTATAACAAAGCCATAAAGTAGAGTGAAAAATGTGAATAGAGATTGAGTACTCCTTTAGATTTTTCGTGAGCGTGACAAGATCACGAGACACTGGTCGGAGTTGGGTTAGAGTCTCTTCATAATAGATGAGTTTTAAAACCATACCCTTTTAAACTAGAGCCCAAATCTGGAAACCAAGATAGTCAAGCTATCTCTAGACATGAGATTGCAATACGATGCATGGGTCGGACGATGAGATTGAAGAAGTATGATTATGACAACTGTGGGATTTGAACCCACGCCCTTTCTGACCAGAGCCTAAATCTGGCGCCTTAGACCACTCGGTCAAACTGTCCCAACGAATGTGTTTAAAAAAACCAAGATGATCGAGTATTTCAAGACATGAGATTGCATCACGATACATGGATCGTGTTGTTGGGAACCGAGATAACGATGAGATGCAACATTGTTGTGTCGCACATGATAGAACATGCACGCATAGGCGGCTTGTGTGGTCAAACAAGTTTTGATTCCACATAAGTGATGTTTCAACGTTGAAGGCAAACCTTGCCTATGGTATAACAAAGCCACAAAGCCGAGGTGAAAAATGTGAATGGAGATTGTGTACCCCATAAGGTTTTTG
>NW_019646569.1:54162-55505 GCF_002806865.2 Cucurbita pepo subsp. pepo
TAAATTTATTGTTAATTTTAAAATATACATTTTTGTGTACAATAAAATTATATATACGTATTTATTTTATTTCATAATTATTTATTTGTTAACTTTAAAATATACATTTTTGTGTACAATAAAATTATATATACGTATTTATTTTATTTCATAATTATTTATTTTCTACCCGATCTGGTAAAAGTGTTTATATATACGTATTTATTTTATTTCATAATTATTTATTTTCTACGAGATCTGGTAAAAGTAATTTTTCAAAACATATGTTGAATTGAGTTCTACTGGTTTGTTCTTTGGTAACCCTAAAACTTATTAGTTTGAATCTTTGTACAATCAAACTTACGTTTAATTTTAAGATATACATGTTTGCTCACAAAATTGAATTGCAAATGGTAACCAAACGTATGAAAATAAATAAACATATATTTTGCAAACTAATTTTTATTTTTATCAAAATAAAAAAAATTGAATAAATAACTCGAACTACCTGAACCAACTATCTATCCCAAAAAATTTATGGTCGAGTTGGGTTGAGTTGGATTCATTATATAACAAGGGTTGTTTATGCTGAAAAATTTATAATGCAAATAATTGGGTTCGGTCTAGAAAATCTAATAATCTGACCTGACCCGACTCAACCCTCAAACACTTGTAAATTTTTTAATAACTACACGATACCTGTATCGAAGACCGTGAAGAACAAGATGATTGCACCTAGGAAAGCGAACTTATAGAAATGTTCTTGTACATGACTAGATGGATTTTAGAACTTTTTGGGCTGATAATTCTACCCAAACTCTTATATAATTCAGAATATTTACTCCTTTCCAAATTAGGTAATATGAAACCAAAATATGGTATGATAACTAAAATGGGAAGATTAAAAAAAAAAAATAAGAAAAATAAAAAAACTAATGTACAAATCAACCAATGAATTTATTTATGGTCGTCACTGTATAAATATCATTAACATTAAATGCGGAAATACTTTATTTAAACTTTCATAAGACGACATCTTCATTTTAAGATACAACCATGTTCTTACGTGTTTTGAAATCACTTTAAAAAACGACACAATAAAAGAATAAATAAAATAAATAAACGTTTAAATTAAAAGCATCCTATTCTAGCCTAAGTCTAAGAAAATAATACAACTACCCTATGCATGTGCCATGGTCTCGAATTATAATGTCGTCGTCAGCCGTACAGAAATGTCTTGCCTTAACTTGAAATAGAGGTAACACGTGGCTTGAGTATTTTGAGAAATACTCAGGAAGTGACACCACTATTGGGATTAAATGTAATAAACATGCGAATGCAATGACGAGACCTATCATATCAGT
>NW_019646570.1:0-5382 GCF_002806865.2 Cucurbita pepo subsp. pepo
GTTCTTGTGTTAATTTATTCGACTGTAAAGACTATTAAAGGAAAACTAGAGTATCAGCTCCTTAACTCATTCACCTGTCGATTTCCCAATTCCATTCCCTGAACCGGAACATCTCGGTTTCCCAATTCCATTCCCTGAACCCGATGTAACTCGGGAATTCTCTTCTCAGAAGTCTGAAGGA
Organism: Cucurbita pepo subsp. pepo; assembly: GCF_002806865.2. Classification (NCBI taxonomy): domain Eukaryota; kingdom Viridiplantae; phylum Streptophyta; class Magnoliopsida; order Cucurbitales; family Cucurbitaceae; genus Cucurbita; species Cucurbita pepo. The sequence goes on from NW_019646570.1 coordinate 182, forward strand.
AGAAAGCAAGAGAAGAAAGAGGAATGAATTATATATCTATCCCTTACTTAGACAGTGGAAAGAAGAAGAATGAAACTTGACTACAGTTATGCATCAAATGAAAGAAGAAGAAATTCAGGAGTTAGCAGTCAATTCATTCAATCGTTCACCTTTCCCTGATTGAACTTGGTAATTAGGAAGTCAGGAAGGAAAGACTGAATGAAGATGCATTCCCCTTTACTAAAGAAGAAAGAATCAAAGAGAAATAGAAGGCTGCTCAAGCTATTCCATTGCGCCTGCCCCTTCTGGCTACTTTACCTGAACTTTCTGTAACTGATCTTTTCGCCTCTCCCTATGTTTCCCTTCTTTCACTCTGGAATAAGGTAATAGGTTTTTGGTTTGGTTCTTTCTCCTTCTCCTGCCGTTTGTAAACTCGGTTGAACAAGGTCAATAGGCTGGATAGGATGAGAAGCTCCTTCTTAGGTCTCAGAATTCCATTGCCTTCCCCTCGGCCGGCTGATTGATCAGATCCTTCACTCTTTGCTTGCTTTCACTCTTGACTTTAGGACCATGAATTAAAAAAAGCGCTATCTTTCCCTGATTTTTTTGGATAAAATGTTATTCTCTCCCTATTTTTCGGTTTCATTGCTCCGCTCCTCTCCCTCTCGGTCGGGTTGCTCCGCTCCTTCACCTATATGTCTAGTGGCTTCCTTTGCTCCTGAACCTGACGAGAATGAAAGGAAAGAAGGTAAAGGAAAGAGGAATGGAATCAACAAACACAAATTATCCTGTACTGACGAGAAAGAAAGAAGAAGAAACCAAAAAGAGAAAGCCGAACCAACCCCCTTTTTACCCTTTTCCTTCCTCTGCCTTCACTGTCAAAGAGAAGAAGGAACTACTCATCATTCTCCTTTTCTTTCTATTTATTCAATCAATTAAACAAGGACTCTTTCTTTCTTTCACACTCACTGTGTAACCTCAATCAATCACTACTGACCCTTCAGCCAGCTTCTGTTCTGATTCATGATCTTTACTTTAACTACGGATACTGAACCTGCCTGCCCCTCTCTCTCCTCTCCCCTTTACAGTCTCGCCGCTTCGCTTCGAGTCGAGCTGCTTGCTTTGTTTGCTTGGCCCCTTTCCCTTTCTTTTACTCTTCCTGCCTGTAAGAAAGATAGATGTATTCTCTGCTGCCTGCCGACTGTTCGTTCTCCCTATGTATTCTTTCTAATGGACTTGACTGGACTCTCCTCTCTCTCTTGTAAACTCATTAAGCTTTTCCTTCAAAGAAAGAAAGACTCTTTGCTTGCCTTGTTCTCGCATATTCTATGAATTCTCCTTCACTAACTCCTACACCTTTCTTTATCAAAGAGAGAGAGAGCAGCATTCTCCTTGCACTCCGTCCGTAACCTAACCTATCCTAATAGCCCCTTTTACTTACTGTTGGAAAGCAAGCCTAAAGCCAGATGTGAAACTGAACGAACTTCACTCCTGCTCCTGACCTACTCTACTCCTTTATCTTTCTTCTCTTTTACTGTGATAGAAGGTAGAGGAAAGCCGAAACTGAGGATTCCTGAACTACTGAAGGATGGACTATCCTTCTCTGTCTGAGTTGTAAGTCTTTGTTTGTTTGAGGGGAGACTCTTTCTCAAGCTCCTACTCTACTGATGGAACTCTTTTACAAGGAAGGTAAAGTGAAGAACCTGACTTTCACTCCTCTCTCTCCCTATCAGTCTCACGGCTTGGCTTCGCTCATTCGCTTCTACAATTCTGTCTCACAGCTTCGCTGCTTTTCTTTTCCTATTTCTTATTCTCAAATGAAAGAAAGATTTGATTAGCTCATGAACCTATATTCCTTTCCCTTCACCTATTTACTTTATTCATTCAATTCGTCACCTCTCCAACTCGGCACTATTCAAGAACTCGGTAAAGTGGCTTCGCTTCGCCCTTGCCCCTTTGACTCTATTTATTCCCTTCCCTTATTTATTAAGGTAAAGCAGCTTCGCTCATTCGCCTCGTAAACTCGGTCTCACAGCTTCGCTCCCTGATTGAACGAGGGTTGAACTATCTCTTTTCTTGAACACGGTAATGAGGAAGTCAAGACGAAAGAAGAATGATCCTGAACCGGCACCTCAGACCTTTCCCTATCCTAGTTTACTGTGAAAGAAGAAATGAATTAGTAGCAAAGACTCAACCTCAACCCTTTTCCTGGGAGAAGAAAATGAAAGATTCATTCGACAGAACTACTTCAATCACCTTCTTGAACTCAAACACTGGGGTTTCAGTATTCTTTCTCCTTACTTACTTACTCCTTCACCTTTTCCTTCTTTCACTAGGTAAACTGCTTCACCGTACGGTTGAACAATTCCATTGCCTGAACCTTCTCTGAGTTTACAGTCTTTGTTTGTTTGAGGGGAGACTTCGGAAGAAGAAGAGAAAGCATTGATTGTAAAGAAAGAAAGAGAGATAACTAACTCCTACCCCCTAGTACTCTATTTATTCCCTGACTTGTAAGACTCTACTCCTTATTCATTAGAGTTTACGGAACTTGCTTTCTTTCTTACTTGCTCGGGTTCCTCTTTCACTGATCTTGATCCTCTCCCTTTCACGAACTGTAAACACTCCTTATTCATTCTCGTTCACTGAATCACTTGTCCCTGATTTCACTCAAAGGCAAGGTAAAGCTCAATCACCTGTCGTTGAACAGCATCGCTCCTCTCCCGGAACCCCTTTATTCAGGAACAGCTCTTTACTCCGATTCCTTCTTTATAGAGGTAAACTCATGAACTACTGCAGGAACCTTCTTTCACTCTTCCACAAGGTCGGTCAAGCTCTGTTAGTGAGGAACAAGGGTTGAACTATCTCTTTTCTTTTCAAACACAGTAACCAAAGCATATGAAATTCATTCTCATTTACAGTCTTTCTTTGAAGGGAGACTCAAGCCAAGCCAAGCAAGAAGCATTCTCCTTCACTCCTATCCGTAACCTATTCCTTCACCTATTCTATCTAATTCTATGGGTCTCATTGCGTCGCTCGCTCCTTCATCCCCTTCTATTCCCTTCGTAAACAAACACCTATTTATTCTGTCTGGAACTGATCTTTCTCCTGAACCTGACGAAAAGAGAGAGATTAACGATCCTGAACCTGATTTCACTCTGTCTTCGTCTTTCTTGTCTTCTTCCTGAACTCCGTAACCTATCCTGAACCAGATGGAACTCTTTTACTTCCTCTCCAGCAGTAAAGAGTCAAGATTAAGTAAGGATCCTCTTCTCCTTCACTCTATCTGTCTTCGTCTTATCTTCTTTCTTCCTTCATTCACTCCTGTCCCTTCTTTACACTCCTTCCCTTTTAAAGTTATAGTCGGTAAAATAGTCAAGATTAATGGGACTTCCCCTCTACAACTATCTCTCTCCTTTTGCTATGGATTCTTTTTCTTCTCTTTCTCCTAGCCCTACTTACTCAACCGAACCCCTGCCTTTTCTTTCCCTCGGTAAAGCAGTTAATTCATTTACTCTGACTGCTTGCTTCTCTTTATTCTTGAACTCGGGTTGAACTAGGTAAGCTGTTAAAGAAGAAGAAAAGACTAATCCGGTTGGCTGGCTTCTTTCTCCCGCCCCTTCGCCTCGTCTTCTTTCTGTTCTCTTTGCTCCTACAAAAACTCATACGGTGTGTGTGTCTCTCTCCTACTCCTGAACCTATATAACTCTGGGTCTCCCATCTTCGCTCAATCACCTGTCAATCTCACTGCTCCTCTCCTTCTTTGTTGAAAACAGCTCAAACACTCTGTCTTGGTCTTTTCTCTTTTACCTTTCTAAAGACTAAGGGGAAAGAAGCAAGATTCTATGAGAGTTGACTCCTCTCCGTACCGGTCGAGCTCTTTCACTCCTCTCCCTATTTATTCAAACACAGTGAAAGAAGGGAGACTAAAGTTCTCCTGTCCCTGATTGAACTGTAACCAAAGACTCCTATGAATTATCCTGAACCTTGCCTTCACTCTGTAAAAGATCTCGACTCCTTCCTTATTAATGAGAGCATATTCTCTCTCTCCTGTCCCTGATTGAACTCTTGCCGTAACCTATCTATGGATTCTTTCTCCTTCCCCTATTTATTTATTCAAACACGAGGTAAACTGAAATTCCATTGCCTGGCTGGCTGGACTATTACTGATTGAACCAGGTCAAATTCATTCAACAATCCTTCTTTCACTTGGTCTCACTGCTTGCTTGGCCCCTCTCCTCTTCTCTTAATTATCTATCCTATTTATTCACTCTGTAAACTAAGAAAGACTGCCCGAAGCATGAATTCTAGTTTCCGAACTTGACTCCTCTCGCTATTGGTCTCGCTCTTTCACTCCTCTCTGCCTATTTCTTCTTTAACTGTAAACTCATGAACCTGATTTCCCTCTGTCTGAGTCTTCGCTCCTGAACCGTAACCTAGTTATTCTTTAACTGATCTTGCTTGATCCTTTCTTGGCCTCTTTTACTCTCTGGTCAAGCTATTTGAAGAACCTACCCCGGACCCTCTTCTATTCGCTATCCTTTCCTGTAAGTAAGAAAAAGAGATGAATGAGAGTGGCTTCGCTCCTGCCCCTGACCCTGAACTACTGAACCTTTACAGTCGGTAAAAGAGCAAGACTCCTTATGAATGAGACTGAACCTTCACTCTGTCTTCGTCTTGGCTCCTTAACCTACACCTATAGATTCAAACACTCACTCGGTAAAGCCGAAAAAAGCATATTCTTTCTCCTTATGAGTTATCCTTCACTCTTGAACAAGGGGAACTAGGTAAGCTGGATGATCCGCTCCTGACCCTATCCTTTCTTTACCTTTCTTGGTTTTGGTAGCTAAGCGCTAAGAAGCTATTGGCTATATGCTAACCCCGAATCCCCATAGTTTGCTGGCTTCAAGCATGTCGCTCAACTTTTGAAGTCAAAGGTCCCGCGGAGCTGCTTCATTGCAAAAACCCCTTCCCTAAGCCCCAGCAAGCAATCAACTACACATGATCAACGGACTTATCCACCGCGGAGGGAGTCGTCAAGACTGACTCACAAGAAGAGATGGTGTGGTAGTCAGATGTCTGACTTGGCTGAGGCGGACAAGATCATGTACAAGATTCATGACAGATGGTGAGGCAACGAACAAGCTGGCCTAAGATGAGACACAAAGACAGGGGAATTCTTGCTCAGACAAAGCTACTTTTTTCTTGAACCTTACGTGAGCTAC
>NW_019646570.1:9432-11430 GCF_002806865.2 Cucurbita pepo subsp. pepo
ACTCCTTTCCCTGTCGGTCTCGCAGCTTCGCTTATTCGCCTCGTAAACTCGGTCTCACAATTCCATTTCCTGAACCTCGGCTTCGCTCCTCCCCCTATCGAGAGAGTTGCTTCGCTCCTTTTCCTTCTTTCTTTCACTCTGTAAACTGGAGGGAGGATGATTCTTGAACTCGGTCTCACTGCTTCGCACCTTTCCGATTCATTCTCCTGTAAAGACCAACAAGAAATTCATTCTATCTCTCCCTTATTTTTTGGGATCAAATCTAGTAAAGGTAATTAATTCATTATTAAGGAAAGACTATCGAAGAATCAATTCGACTTAACTGTAAGTAAATCCGAAAGATTCCTTCTTTCTCTTTCTCTTCTCCTTTCTTTCACTCTTTCTTTTACTGTAAACAAATTCAAGGATGTTCGCTTCGCTCCTTCACTCCTTTATCTTTCTCCTGATGGAACTCGGTAAAGAAGTAGCTAGCTAATGAATTGACCCTCCCTTCACCTTTAATGTAATGAGCCAAAGAGAAAGAACAATAGATATAGGTTAAATCACGGACAGAATGGAATATGCTTTAGTGAAAGAAGGATTTCATATGCTTAACTGGAAACGAACGCCAGGGACAGTAAAGAAAAGAGCCCGAGGCGAGGTTACAGTCTTTGAAAGGAGAAGAGAAAGAAAGAGAAAGAAGCGACTTAACCCCTATTACACCTTCCCTTATTTTATGACCTTGCTTGCCTTATCTCAGCTAGAAGAAGAAGATATTCTATTACGGGAGAGTAAGTAAATGAATGAAAGATTTGATTTGCTCATGAACCCATATTACCTGAACTACGGAACCTAAACCTGAACCTGCCAAGGAAAGACGAAAGAAGAATGATTTCACTCCTCTCCTTTCCAGTCTTCTGCCGCTTCGCCCCTTTTCCTATTTCTTCTTGACCTCGGTAAAGCTATTTGTTGAAGACCCTTTCTTTACAGTAAATTCCTAGTACTCATTCACCTGTCGGTTTCCCAATTCCATTCCCTGAACCGAAACATCTCGGTTTCCCAATTCTATTCCCTGANAAGAGAAGAAAGAGGAATGAATTATATATCTATCCCTTACTTAGACAGTGGAAAGAAGAAGAATGAAACTTGACTACAGTTATGCATCAAATGAAAGAAGAAGAAATTCAGGAGTTAGCAGTCAATTCATTCAATCGTTCACCTTTCCCTGATTGAACTTGGTAATTAGGAAGTCAGGAAGGAAAGACTGAATGAAGATGCATTCTCCTTTACTAAAGAAGAAAGAATCAAAGAGAAATAGAAGGCTGCTCAAGCTATTCCATTGCGCCTGCCCCTTCTGGCTACTTTACCTGAACTTTCTGTAACTGATCTTTTCGCCTCTCCCTATGTTTCCCTTCTTTCACTCTGGAATAAGGTAATAGGTTTTTGGTTTGGTTCTTTCTCCTTCTCCTGCCGTTTGTAAACTCGGTTGAACAAGGTCAATAGGCTGGATAGGATGAGAAGCTCCTTTGCCGGTCTCAGAATTCCATTGCCTTCCCCTCGACCGGCTGATTGATCTGATCCTTCACTCTTTGCTTGCTTTCACTCTTGGCTTTAGGACCATGAATTAAAAAAAGCGCTATCTTTTCCTGATTTTTTTGGATAAAATGTTATTCTCTCCTTNTAAAGCTTGCATCTTCTGTCCTTTACTTTACGGTCGAGTGGCTTCCTTCGCTCCTGAACCTGATGAGAATGAAAGGAAAGAAGGTAAAGGAAAGAGGAATGGAATCAACAAACACAAATTATCCTGTACTGACGAGAAAGAAAGAAGAAGAAACCAAAATGAGAAAGCCGAACCAACCCCCTTTTTACCTTTTCCTTCCTCTGCCTTCACTGTCAAAGAGAAGAAGGAACTACTCATCATTCTCCTTTTCTTTCTATTTATTCAATCAATTAAACAAGGACTCTTTCTTTCTTTCACACTCACTGTGTAACCTCAATCAATCACTACTGACCCTTCAG
>NW_019646570.1:22878-28845 GCF_002806865.2 Cucurbita pepo subsp. pepo
CTTTACTCCTGAAAAAGCAAGTCTTTGAAAGGAAAGACTCCTTATTCGTTAGACTGAACCTGTCCAACTCGTCTTCTTCCTGACCCTCAAACCTGGACTACTATTCATTCTTCTTTCTGGGGGTAAAGCTATTTGACCTAACTGTATTACCTGACCGGGGAACCTATTGATTCTTGAACCTATTCCGTAAACTCAATCACTACTTCACGAAGCAGATGGAACTACTAAAGCATATGAAGTAGCCCTTTGATTGAACGAGGTAAACTTCCCTATACTATAGAAAGAAGATGATCTACACCCTTGCATTGGACTGATTTGGCAAGGTCAAAGCCAAAGAGAAAGGAAAGATTCGTTAGACTAATTTCACTCTTGAACTCGGTCAAGCTAGAGAATTGATTGCTTTCACAGAAGAAAATGAAAGAAGAGGAAGAATCTGAGAATGAAAGATAAGCTCCGGACCCTGACGAGGATAGTAAAGAAAAGAAGAAAAAAGAATCAGAGTTGTAGAACGAACTTCACTCCTTCAGCTTTTCCGATATGACCTCTGCTACTGAATCTGAACAATAAACAAGGTCGAGAATCAAGGATTTCCCTTCTTTCACTGTAAGTCAACTCGGAATATGAGCTCTGATCTTTCTCCTGATTGAAGAAGGTAAAAGACAAAGAGAAAGACTGAACCTTCAACTTGAGCTACTGAACCAGGTAAAGCTAAAAAAGAAGAAGAATCAGACACCTGACGAGAAAGAAGAAAGGAATCCTTCCTGTCGAGCTACTTACTCTGACTCCTATTACTGGATCCTTCACTCCTCTCCGGTCGAGCGGTTGACCTCCTTGCTTGCTTGAACTCCGTCACCTCTTTCCTTCTTATTCTGGGTAAAGCATATTCTATTCTATTGCTGGGGAACTCCTCTCGTTACCGGTCTAATGGCGGCTGGCTTGGCTCCTCTCCCTATCGTATCGGCTTTCATGGCTTCGTTACGTAACCTATTTCTTCTTTCTTTAACTTGGGGTAAAAGGCAAAGATCAAGTCAAGTCAAGAAAGAGAAGCTAATGAACCAGAACCTATTTCTTCTCTGCTGGACGATCCTTATTCTGTTTCGGAAGGTTTAAGTAAAGATGACTGAGAGTTGTAAGTCTTTGTGTTTGAAAGAAGAGAGAGTGTAGAGTGAAGACGAAAGAAGAATGATCCTGAACAGTAAGTCAAGAGATGAATGAGACAGACTGACTGAACCTTTACAGAATGAATTGATTGAAGCCGAAGACAAGATGAGACTGAACCCTTTACTGTATGACCTTACCTGAACCTAGTTATCAAAACTCTTAGTTTACCTTTCTAAATAATAAGGAGAAAGGCGAAAGCAAGATGAAACTGAACGAACCTTAACAACAACTTCGCCTCCTGCCCCGATATGCCCTAACCTTTTCCTTTATGACCTGACTGACCCTATCGTTTTCATTTTTTCGCTCCTGAACTCCTTTATCTTTCTCCTAATGGAACTCGGTAAAGAAGTAGCTAGCTAATGAATTGACCCTCCCTGAACCTTTAATGTAATGAGCCAAAGAGAAAGAACAATAGATATAGGTTAAATCACGGACAGAATTGAATATGCTTTAGTGAAAGAAGGATTTCATATGCTTAACTGGAAACGAACGCCAGGGACAGTAAAGAAAAGAGACCGAGGCGAGGTTACAGTCTTTGAAAGGAGAAGAGAAAGAAAGAGAAAGAAGCGACTTAACCCCTATTACACCTTCCCTTATTTTATGACCTTGCTTGCCTTATCTCAGCTAGAAGAAGAAGATATTCTATTACGGGAGAGTAAGTAAATGAATGAAAGATTTGATTTGCTCATGAACCCATATTACCTGAACTACGGAACCTAAACCTGAACCTGCCAAGGAAAGACGAAAGAAGAATGATTTCACTCCTCTCCTTTCCAGTCTTCTGCCGCTTCGCCCCTTTTCCTATTTCTTCTTGACCTCGGTAAAGCTATTTGTTGAAGACCCTTTCTTTACAGTAAATTCCTAGTCTTTATTAGATCAAACTGTCGAGCTGTGGAACCCGACGAAAAGAGAGAGATTCATTCGACTTAACTACTGACCCTGAACCTCTACAACTCGGTTTCACCATTTCATTTCCTGCCCCTGATTGAACGAGGTAAACTCATTAGCTACTGAACAGGAAAGTGTTGAAAGTCTCGACTCAAGCAAGACAAGAAAGAAAGAGTAAACTCATTAGCTACTGAACCTGAAAGTCTTGAAAGGAAAGACGAAACGATTAATTCTTTCTCTTCCCCTGAACCTTCCGATTCATGATCCCTCACTACTTCACGAACCTTCTTGAACTCAGTCTTTCACTCAGTAAAGCTACTGTATGAGAATCAGGTCAAGCTCCGGAACCTCTATTACATTACCGGATTGAACTGTAATCTCCTAGACTATTAGCTCTGTAAATAGGTTAAAGCATCTTCCGTCCTGGACTGATTGAAGAAAGATTAACGATCCAGAACTACTGAACGAACCAGATTGACCTCTTCCTCTTTTACTCGGAGGTCAGAAAGGAAAGACTATCGATGAATGAGACGGAACCTTCTTTCACTTCTCTTGATCCTCTCCTGTAAGAAAGATTAACGATCCAGAACTACTTCACTCCCTGATTTCACTCCTCTTCTCGTCTCGCTGATGAATAGATAGTGTTTACTTAAGTGCTGCGTGCGTCACTTTTTCTTCTTCTTCCCTCTCTCCTATTTATTCTTGAACGAGGTAAATGGGTGAATGAAGTAGCTAATGTGACTCTCCTGTAACCCCGAAAGATGAGAGAGAGTTGACTCCGGCCGGGGCCCCTATTGATTGATTCAGGATCCTTCCCCGGTATTCCCTTCAAAAGAAAGTTCAGACTCTCTACTCCTTATTCATTAGACTGATTTCACTCTTACACTCGGTAAGTCACTGTATGATCGTAAGGTCAAGCTCCTTCCCTTCTATTCCCTTTGCTTGCTACTGACCCTCGGCCAGCTTCTTTCTCTTCTCTTTCTCCTCTGACTCATGAACCGGAACCTGATTTCATTCCTTTACCTCGGGTTCCTCTTTCTTTATTCTTGAACAGTAAACAAAAGATTGGATCTGAGAAGATTATTATACTAAATAACCAGTGTGCAGTTCTTGAATTAAGGAAAGACGAAAGAAGGGCAACTCCTACTTCTGGAACTCTGCCGGACCAAGAATGAATTTCTTCTATCCTATATAGGGGTAAAACATTAAAAGAGGTTTTTCCCTAAGGAAAGCAGCAAAAAGAAAAGAAATTCTATCTCCATATAACTGTCAAAGTTCGTAAGAGGTTTTTCCCTTAATAGCAGCTGCTGAAATCAATTCTTTTCTATCCAATATAACTGTAAAAGTTCGTAAGACCTTTTTCCCTTAATAGCTGAAGCAAAAAGAAAAGAAATTCTATCTTTCCCGTGTTTTTGGGTATAAAAGAGTCCATTTTCCCCTATTTCCCTCGGTAACGAGACTGTAAACACTCAAAAAACTAGATCAAAGTCTATCTTTCCCGTGTTTTTGGGTATAAAAGTCTATCTTTCCCCTATTTTTCGGGATCAAATTGATGCTTTGAGGGCCGAGGTAATGTTGAAGTCAATCCTTCAGATGAATGAGACTGAACTCTCAGTAAATCCTCAAGATGAATGAAAGAGTAAACACTCCTTATTCATTCGTCATCGTGAACTGGAAGGAAAGACTATCGATTCCTTCTTGATCTTGATCTTCCCCTTCAAGTCTTTCAAGTCTGAACTCTCGATTCATTCTTTNCTTCTATTCCCTTTGCTTGCTACTGACCCTCGGCCAGCTTCTTTCTCTTCTCTTTCTCCTCTGACTCATGAACCGGAACCTGATTTCATTCCTTTACCTCGGGTTCCTCTTTCTTTATTCTTGAACAGTAAACAAAAGATTGGATCTGAGAAGATTATTATACTAAATAACCAGTGTGCAGTTCTTGAATTAAGGAAAGACGAAAGAAGGGCAACTCCTACTTCTGGAACTCTGCCGGACCAAGAATGAATTTATTCTATCCTATATAGGGGTAAAACATTAAAAGAGGTTTTTCCCTAAGGAAAGCAGCAAAAAGAAAATCAATTCTATCTCCATATAACTGTCAAAGTTCGTAATCGGTTTTTCCCTTAATAGCTGCTGCTTCAATCAAATATTTTCTATCTTTCCCCTATTTTTTGGGATCAAATCTAGTAAAGGTAATTACGTATTAAGGATGATCATCAGGTCAAGTATTCGCCTATTCTTTCTGGTCTCATTGCTTCGCTCCTCTCCCTTTGGTCGAGCTCTTTCACTCCTGAACCTGTCCCTTCTGTGATTGTGAGTTATTCTCAGTTCTTGTTCACTTTCACCTATTTATTCACTCTAAACTCATTCACCTTCTTTCACTCATTCGACAGATTGAATTCACTCTTTCACTCAGTAAGTAAAGGGGCTGGCGGAGAAGAAGGTAAAGCTGCTTCACCTATTTCTTCTTGTTCTTCTCTTTCTCGTTGATTTCACTCTTTTCTTTTCCTCTCCCTCCTGTAATAAAGATTAATTCGACTTCCCTTCCCCTGACCCTGTACTCCCTTCAAAAGAAAGTTCAGACTCAACTCCTTCCTTATTAATTATCAATCACCAAATTGAACAGTAAGAAAGGAAGACTCCTTATTCATTCTAGTGACGGAACTGAACTTAATAACTTGTCCCTTCTTGACCCTATTTCTTCTTGAACAGAACAGTAACCTCCTGGCTGGCTAAACTATGACTTCTGTCTGTGCCTTCTTTCACTCTTGAACTCGGTCTCGCAGCTAATGAATTCCCTCTCCTCTCCCTTTGGTCGAGCGGTTTTTTCACTCCTCTCCGGTCTCGCGGTTTTTTCACTCCTCTCCCTGAACTGTAACTACTCTGTATGCATTCTGCTTTTCCTCTGGCTTCTTGGGTAAATTCCTTTGTTATTGTGAGTTCAGTGATTGTTCCTTATTATCAGTTCTTGTTCGTTCACCTGTCCCTTCTTTCATTTCACTCTGTAAAGCTGCCTGCTTGGCTCCTTTTCTGTATGTCTCATTGCTTTTCTCTCCTCTTTATTCATTCTTTGANTTGTAAAGCTGCCTGCTTGGCTCCTTTTCTGTATGTCTCATTGCTTTTCTCTTCTCTTTATTCATTCTTTGACTGGGTAAAGCTGCTGACCCTATTTCTTCTTGAACTCTTTCCCCTGATTGAAGGGAGGTAATTAAGAAGGAAAGACTCTTCTACTCTGGATGAATGATAGTGAACTCCTCTATTCTATGTCTCACAATTCCATTGTCTGGCCTATTACTTCTTAACCTGATTGACCGGTAAACTAAGACTCAACAAGATGTGAACTCCGGCTCCGAAACCTATCCTATCGGTCTCATGGCCAAGCTTCTTTTCCTATTCATTTACTCAATTGTAACCAAGGGATGGAGAATGATTCTTTCACTCTTTTCCTATCCTGTAAACAAGGGAAAGCCGAAACGAAAGACTCACCAAGATTCATTCTCCCTTCTTTCACTGTAAACTCCCTCACTACTGAACCTTGACCGCTCCAACTATCAGCTTCTCTCCTTCTTTCACTGTCTGTAAACTAAGACTGAACTCAAGCATCATTCTCCTTAACTACTGAACGAACCAGACAAGGTAAGTAAAAGAAAAAGAGCAAGACTCCTGACTCTCAACTCCTTATGAATGAGACTGAACTACTGAACTGGGTAAACTCATTCACCTATCGGTTTCACAATCCCATTGCCTGAACCTCCTTTTCCTCTTTACGGGAAAGAGAATCAACCGAAATCCTTGTTCCTATCCCCTTTACTCTTCTAGAATATAATAAAAGGAAAGAAAGCTTAATGAGAGAGTTAGTTAGCGTTTACCTTTCTCAAAGAAAAGAATGAATAATCAGAGGCAGGAAGAAAAGAAGAA
>NW_019646570.1:29753-47088 GCF_002806865.2 Cucurbita pepo subsp. pepo
CAAATAGATAGCTTGAGCTCGGCTCGGTTCCTAAGACTTAATCCTTACCTACCCTTATACTGTTACTGTATTAACAGATTGAACTTCAAAAGCAGATGAGAGTCAGTCAGACAAAGAAGAATTTGGGGTAGAGCGGGGGATTCATCCAACTTACCTTCTCAATCACCTGGCGGTAAAGCAATTCTACTATATGCCTGAACCTGAACAACCTTTACACGGTCTCTTTTCTTTCCTCTCGCTATAGGTAGGTTGTCTCGAATCTCTTTTCTTTCTCTTGATTTTCTAGTGTGAGTTTTTCTTTCCTTGACCTTTGACAGTATTACCTTCCTCTTTTGCTTTCATTTTCTTCTCTGACTGATTAAACTTCTATCTTCAATACCTTTTTCACCTGTAGAGATTGGGTTGGCGTGAAGTGAGCGACTTCCCCTGTATTCCCTTCCCTTAACCTATTTACTACCTTATTCATTTGAACTACTGAACCTATTGCTATTTCTTCTTTCTACTATGGATTCTTGAACAGGAAACTCGGGGTAAAGAGTAGTAGGCTGATTGAACTCACTCTTTTACTCGACTGTAAGAAGGATGAATGAGACTCAAGCTTAACCCTTTTGATTGAACGAGGTAAACAACTGGAGGAAAAGAAGAAGAAGAAGAAGAAGAAGAAAGCGACACCCTGAACCTGCCTGATGTCCCCCTTCCCTATTTATTCCTTCCAAAGGCAAGGTAAGGTCAAGCTGCTAACTCATTCATTTATTCAAAGACTTACAACTCTCTTTAATCGTTCATCTTCTTTCTCTTTCTCTGATCCTGAACCTGTCCAACAAGGACTATTCTTTCTTCGTCTTCTCTCTTTCACGTTTTCCTATTTCTTCTTTCAGAGTAAACAAGGGAACCAGATTGACCTCTTTTCTTTCCTCTCCGGCTTGTAAGAAGGATGAATGAAGTAGCTCTTTTCTTTCTTTCACCTATGGATTGATTCTTGAACAGTAAACTGATGAACCTGATTGAACTCCTTTCCTTTACAGTCTCAGGGTTTCGCTCATTCGACGGTCTCAGAATTCCATTGCCTTAGCTGCTTTGAAAGACTGAAGCAAGAAAGAGTTGTAAGTGTGTGTTTGAATAAATTCAGGGAGAAGCAAATGAAGGAATAATTCTCCTGACCCTACTACTTTACCTTTACAGTTGAGTAAATCAATTAAAGCTCCTTTCTTTACAGTGATAGAAAGAGTCAATTCATTAGCTACAGATTAGTTCGTCGTTCTATCAAAGAGTGAAACCTGAACCTGAACCGTGGTGGTGCTCTTCTACAGCTTCTTCGATAACAGCTCCTTTTTCCCTTCGGTCTCTTTCTTATCTTTGTCCTCTCCCTCTTTACTGACTCATTCACCCTTCTTTGACGGATTTCCCTCGGTAATATGGAATAGATGTTTTCCTGGATTGATTGAAGAAAGATTCATTCTACTCAATAACTTTAGATTCTTTAACTGTAAAGAAAGACTGAAGAACCGGCGGGGAACCTACCTATTGATTCTTTGACTGATTTCACTCTGTCTTGAACAAGGGAAAGCCGAAAAAAGCATATTCTTGATCCTTATGAGTTATCCTGAACTACTTTGACTACTTAACTGACTCATTCAGCTTTTCCGATAGTACCTGACTGACCTGATTTCCCTCGGGTTTCACTATTCTTTCAGGAGGTAAGGTAAGTAAAGCATATGGAGTTGAAGTAACTCTTTGATTGAAGGAAGAAGGTAATGCAGCAGAAGTCAAGCCGAAAGAGAGTGAACCGATCCTACTAATAGCCTTTACAGTGGAAAGAAGAAGAAGAAGAAGAAGAAAGCGAAAGAGTGAACCGACCCTACTAATAGCCTTTGACAATGAAAGAATAGATTCATTCAACCCTGACCCGGAAGGAAAGACTGAGGATTCTCTTCTCTTTTAATTCGACTGAGCCTTCAACCACTCTGTCTTCGCTCCGTAACCGGTCCGGATTCCCTTCCCTGAACTAGGTGGAGTAGTAAGTAAAGGAATGAAATGAAAGATCAATCCCCTTCTTATTCGTTCTCCTTCCCCTTCTCCTATTTAGCTGGTTATTGATTCAATCTGTAACCTCTACCTATTGATTCTGATTCTTTATGAGTCAGGTTTAAGTAAGTCAAGACGAAAGCGAAACCCAGGCCCATTCTTCTTTCAGAAGGTAAAGCTATTTGTTTGAAGAACCTGAACCGTAACCTGATTGAACTCGGTCTCTTGTTCTCTTTACTCCTTCCCCCGCATTGGCCTTCAAAGACTAATCACCTCTCCCTTCACTATAAAGCCGAAAGATGAATGAGACAGAACTGAATCACTTGTCCCTGAACTCTTTTCCTCTCCTGTAAAGACTGAACCTCAACCCTCTCCCTTCGGTCTCGCGTCTTCGACCCTTTCTTTGCCTTCAAAGACTCCTTCCCTTCTATTCCCTGAATTCAGTGATTGTGAGTTATTCACCAAACACTATTCGATTCAAACACTCTGTCCTCGCTCCTCTCCCTCTTTCTTGGTAGAGTTGCTTTCGCTCCTTCACCTTTACAGTTACAGTCGGTAAAAGAAGAAAGATTAATTCTATTCCCTGAACCTCGTACAACTATCAGCTTCTCTCTGTAACCTATTGATTCAAAGACTGATCAAGATCCTTATTCATCAAGTCAAGCATAAACTCCTTATTCATTCCCCTTTCACTCCTTTCCCTTAAGNAGAGTTGCTTTCGCTCCTTCACCTTTACAGTTACAGTCGGTAAAAGAAGAAAGATTAATTCTATTCCCTGAACCTCGTACAACTATCAGCTTCTCTCTGTAACCTATTGATTCAAAGACTGATCAAGATCCTTATTCATCAAGTCAAGCATAAACTCCTTATTCATTCCCCTTTCACTCCTTTCCCTGTCGGTCAAGCTGCTTCGCTTGTTCGCCTCTACAACTCGGTCTCACTGCTGAGCTCCGTAACCTATTTCTATTATTTAACTGTAAGTAAACTCATGAACTACTGAACGAACTCTTCTCGTGGAGCTGCTTGCTTCGCCCCTTCCCGTTCACCTTCAAGCACTCTGTCTTTGTCTTCTGACTTTGACTCCTACACCTATCCTGAACCTGACCCTCCTTTCTTTTCCTTTCCGGTCTCTTTCTTTTCTGTTGTTCTCTTTCCTTCACCTATTTCTTATTCTTTAACTTCTGAAAGAAGAGGTAAATGGGTTCATTCATCTTCTGTCCTGGCCTGGAGTCTCGAATCAACAAATCCTTAGCTGGGATGGAACAAGGTAAAAGAGGAAACCCGAACCTCTGCTCCTGAACCTATCGGCTTCTTTCTCTTCTCCTTCACTATTCAAAGACAAAGACTCGGCCGCTAATTCATTCATTCATTTACTCAGTCTCTCTGAACTGGCAAAGAGGAATTTGTCGAGAGTAACCCAAAGAAAGGCGCATAAATGGATAGCTTCCTTCTCGGTCGGGGAATGGAGTCGTCAAGCAGCTAATGAATGGACTCTCCAGCAAGGGTTCTTCAAAAAGCTATTTTCCTCTCTCTCCTGTAAAGACAAAAGCAAGAAAGATGAATTCGACTGAACTACTGAACCTATACGAGTTTAGTTTACAGTTCAAGAAAGAAGGGCAAATAATGCCTCTAAATAAACTCAAAAAGAAACTAAATAAAGAAAATCAGTCCATTCTGGGATTCTTCTCCTCCCTCTTTTATTCGCTCATTCCAGTTCACGACAGTAATTGCGCCCGGTATCAATGAAGCCATGTTTAAGGGGAAGGGGGCATCCCTGCCACGAGCATACACACACGGGCTAGAAGCCTTTCGCTACTCTCAGGAATAGGAATATCAATGCCGTATTTATTGAGTTCTTACAATAAAGCCATAAGGGAGACTACGTTATCATTTAGTATATTTATGTGGAGACGTGATTTTGCGGATGAATGAATGGGAGGAGCTTCTGGCTTTTGTATATGTATCCTTATTTCTTCGATGGCATCCGATGTTCTTATCAGGAGATCGCCCATGGCCTGAAGTTCTCTGAAGAGCAATAGGCTTTCTTCCAGGGAGACTAAAGCTTCCTTCACTTTCTCATTTTATTCATCTTCCTATATGCCTAGTATAAGTGCGAGATAGATAGACACAATAAATAAGAAATAGTAGTGACGTGAACATAACATAAGCAAGCACCCCCAAAAATAGGGAGAGGATAGAGAAAATAATTAATGGTCTTAACAGTCGAATGAATAAGGAGGATCAGAGAAAAGAAAGAAGAAGAAATGAGAGTGAAGACGAAAGACGAAAGAGTCATTCTTTAACTGATCAAGATCCTTCACCTTAGCAGCAGCGTCAATAAATTCTTTTCTATCCAACATAGGGGTAAAACATTAAAAGAGGTTTTCCCCTAAGGAAAGCGGCTGAAAGAAATTCTTTTCTATCTTTCCCGTATTTTAGGGGTATTTCTCTTTTTCCCTTAATAGCGGGAGCTGAAATAAATGATTTTCTATCTTTCCCGTATTTTTGGGGATCAAAGTCTATCTCTCCCTTATTTTTAGGGATAAAAGAGAGGTCAAATGGGCCGAGGTAATGTTGAAGTCAATCCTGAAGATGAATGAGAGTTAACTGTCAGTCAATCCTCAACTCTCTCTTCATTCTTTCTCTTGATCTTCTCCTTCACTGTCAGTCAATCCTCTCCCTTAAACCTTTTCTTTCACTCTTTGAACTCGGGAAACACTATTCATTCTCTGATCCTTGATTTCACTCTTTCACATGGGCTGGATGAGAAGGAAGAAGGTAAAGCATATGAAATCGTTATTTCACTCTGACGTAGCATAAAGAAAAAAAATGTATCCTTCCCTGATTTTTTGAGCTATTTATGGCTAGAGGTAATTTCGAAGTCAAGAGTCCTTATTCGTCAGAGTTTCCGTAACTGGCTTGCTTGCTCTTGAACTCAAACACTCCTTTTATTCATTCTCGTTCACTCCTGACCCTATTCATTCTTGATCTGATCCATCACCTGATTGAACTGTAAACAAAGAGAACTACTCCTTTCCGTATTCATTCTCGTTTAACAGGAGTATTACTGATTAACCTGAACCTCTACAACAAACTCGTTAAAGCAATTCCATTTCATATTCACCTGTCGGTCTCACAATTCCATTTCCTGCCCTTCTCCAACAACGATCAGCTTCTCGTCTCGCTGCTTCGTCCCTTTACAACACAACTCGTTCTCGTGTCTTCGCCTCTTCGCCCCTTTTCCTCTCCTGCCTGTAACTGTACTAAAGATTCATTCTCTTCTGCCTGCCTTCTTTGCTTTGCTTTGACTCCTCTCCCTTCTTTCACTCTGGAACAAGCAAGGTAAAGTGGCTGGATTGGATGATCAGCTCCGGAACCAGAACCTATCCTCTTTCCGGTTTCTTTTCTTCACCTATTGTATTAAAGAAGGAAGGCTACGCTCCTTACCCTGAACCCGCTGGAACTTCTCGTCTCACTGCTTCGCTATTCTCCTTCACCTACTTACTCATTAACCTCTGATCGTCTCACAATGAAATTGGCAGAAACTGATTGAAGTGATTCAGCTATTGGTCTCTTTGTTCTCTTTTCTTTACTCTCGTTAAATGGGATAGTAGTTGTCTTTCTCCTTCACTCAATCACTTGTCCCTTCATCTCCTCCATCGGTTTCACCATTTCATTTCCTTCACCTCCTCGGTAAATAGATAGTATTCTCCTCTTCACTCTTTTACTCGGAGGTCAAGCTGCTAATTAATTATTGACTCTACGGCTGAAGGGTTGAACTACTTCTTTCTGTGTTCTTTCCTTTGGTCTTTGATATTCTGCTTGCTTTTAAGACTGAACTCCTTGCCTTGTGACTGAGAGTGCACTGCTGATCTTTCTCCTCTGACTACTTAACTTACTGATTTAGCTTTTCCGATCGATATTGCCTGTATGGTTCTGTAACCAAAGAGACTGTCGATTCTTGAACCTGATTGAACGAGGTAAAGAACAGGATAGGAGGATGATTCTTTCATTCACTTACTTGACTGTAAACAAATGAAAGGATGGAAGAGACTGCGGCTGAACCTTATACTCTTTCTTCTNATCTCAGATTTCCATTGCCGTTTCCTGAAGAAGAAAGATGAATCAAACTCGGTAGGTAAACGGGATGATTCTCCTTCGCTGTCTGTAAACAAACTAAGACTCAACCCCTTAACTAACCCTGAACCTGTGTGCCGCCCCGATATTATTCCCCGCCCGAGCTTATTTCGTAAAGCGTCAAGAAGAATCAACCTTTCTTTACAGTAGAGGAAAGACTAAAGATTCATGATAGTTTACGGTCTTTGAATAAATAAAGGAGTTAGCAGCTGCTTTAGCTTTTCAAGACTCAACGTAAAGAAGACGAGAATGAGCCGGAACAGGAAAGAAAGAATCAGAATCGGATATTCATTCCTTTACTGGGTGGGGAGGAAATTCATTCAATCCAGAACCTTATACTCTATGTGACCTGACCTTCCTTCTTGAACAAGTAAAGACTGCAAGACAAGATTCGTGAGACTGAACGCAAGATAGATGATTTCTCCTTACCTACCTTGACTCCTATTTCTTAAAGAACGAGGTAAAGCTCTGTCAGTGAGTTTGCTTACTCTGGTTGAACTATTTCTTCTCTTTCTCCGCCGTAACCAGAACCTTGGCTTCTTTCGATGTGAGATCCTTCACTCCTATACACCTCTTTCTTTATTCTTGAATTCGGGAAAGCAAGCACTAAGAAAAAGGAAAGCCGAAAGAAGATGCATTCTCCTTAACTACGCCTATACCTATTGATTGATTCTTGATCCTTCCCCTTCACCTCCTCCGTCGGTTTCACAGCTTCGCTCCTGCCCCTCTCCAACTGGGTTTCACAATTTCATTTCCTTCACCTCCTCCGTCGGTTTCACAATTTCATTTCCTTCACCTCCTCCGTCGGTTTCACAATTTCATTTCCTGAACCTTACGGTTTCACAATTGCATTTCCTTCACTAATACTCCCTTCCCGGATTTCCCTCTTGTTGACCAAGGTAAGTATGCTGTATGATATGATAAGGAAGAAGGTCAAGATTCCTTCCCCGATTGACTATTTGAGTTGTAAGTCTTTGAATAAAGGTAAAGCCGAAACTAACTACTTCTTCTCTCTCCTCCTTCTCAAATGAAAGATTCATTCTCTCTTTTTCCTCTACAACTTGGTAAACTCCTGACCGATGAACCTATTCATTCTGTCTTCCTAGTAAACGAAGAAGAAATCGAACTCTTGAACCTCTCCTCTTATTACCATCTCTTATTGTTCAGGGGTGAGTTATTCAACCACTGTAAGCAAGGTAAAGCCTGTAGAACGGAGAACTCAATCACTTCTTGTCCTTACCCTATTATTCTTTTATTCTTTCAAAGACAAGGTCAAGCATAAATATTCAATGAATTTACTCGACTGTAAACAAGGGAAAGCCTCTACTCCTTCCTTATTATAGAGAACAAGCAAGACTATTTATTAGTGATTAACCTGCTGATTGGAACAACTCCTTAGAACTCCTTATACTTTATATATTTTCCCTGCCTGAGCTACTTCTGAACCTGAACCTGATTGACCTCGGCCGCTGCAGCTAATGAATTGACTCTCTTGTACGGACTCTTCTTATGAATGGAGACTAATGTTCACTCTTTTTCCTCCTTTAATTGCCTTGCCTGATTGAAGAGTAAACTCGGACTGGGTAAACTCTTTCACTCTTCTCCCGTAACCCCTTTCTTTATTGAGGAAGAGCTCTTTACTCGGATTCCTTCTTTCACTCTTCTTTTACTATCCTGTAAGAAAGGTCAAGCTCTGAAGCCTCTCCCTGATGTAACTCAAAGACTCTCCTGCCTGTAAAGCCTAAAGCATTCTCGGATTCCTTCTTGAACTGTAACAAGATTCGTTCTCCTTTGACTCATTGACCGAGGGAAAGACTATTCTTTCTCTGATCTTTCCCCTTAACCTATTTATATTCCCACTGTACTGTAAAAGATCAATACTCTTCCTTATTAATTCAACTGAACTACTTTGACGGTTGAAACTCTGAGACTCTCCCTCCCTAAACTGTAATGTAAAGCCTCAAGATGAAGACGACTCGACCCCCTTTATTCCTTCTTTAACTCAATGACTCTCTTTCTCTGATCTGACTCCTGAACCTTTGACTCTATCTACTATTACCTTCCCTTAGTTAACGCGCGGTAACCCCAATAACTCATTTGTTGTCCCTACCCTATTCTATTTAAAATGTTATGCTTGAACTTCTCTTTCTTTCTCCTCTCACTACTTACTCAACCGTCGGAACCCTCTTTCTTCGCCTCTCCAACAACTAAAGACTATCGAAGCAAGAATCAGACTAATGTAACTTCAAAGACAAGGTAAGGTAGTAAAGAAGTAGCTGCTCTTTGTTTGATTGACCGAACTGTAATGGTCAAGTCTAAAGAGAGATTATCCGGAACTGTAAGGGGAAAGACTGAACTCAAGACTGAAGGAAGAGAGTTGTAGAACTGAACCTGATCTGCTATTCCCTGACCTTTATTTACAGGCAGTGTAGAAAATGAATGAACTACTGAACCTCTCTTAGTCGAGTTGAACTATTCTTTAACTGTAGAAGAAGAAGAATGAGACAGAACTACGGAACTCACCTTCTTTCTTCACTCACTCGGTAAAGCTAAATGAATGTTCAATGCTTCACCGGACCCTTTATGGAATTCAATCAGGTAAACGAAAGATGAATGAGACTACTACTACTACTTTACAATTCTATTCTAAATCATAAGCCTAAAGAGAAAGGGGGCAAGAAATGAAAGAAGGATCAGCTCATTTACTTAGTTTATTCTTTAACTGTTAAATTGCTTCGTTCGCTCCTAACCCTGACCTGAGAAATACTAAAGATGGAATGAGAGTGAGCTCAATCACCTATTCTCGTCGTCTTCTTCCTGAACTGAGATTATTACCTAACCTGTGGATTCTTTCAGAGTCAACTCGGTAAACTCCTGTCCCAGATGTAGCTGTAAGAAAAGATTAATTCCCCTTCACCTCGTAAACTCGGTTTCACAATTCCATTGCCTGCCCCTTATTCATCAAGTGTTGAAAGTCAATCCTCTCTCTGAATGATCGTGAACTACTGAACCTCGTAAACAAGGACTATTCTTTCTTCGTCTTATCTCTTTCACCTATTTATTCTTGAACAGTAAACACTCCTTATTCATTCGGCTCAACCCAACCTCAAACCTTTGACTGATTGAGCGAGGGAAAGACTATTCTTGAACTTGGTAAAGCTCCTTCGGCTCTAAACAGCTTGGTTCTTGATCCTGAACCTGACCCGATATTCCCTGAACTTGCCAGGAGAGTCCATTCATTCAATCCAGTAACTGAAGAGAAAGAAAGATTTGCTCATGAGCCGATATTCCCTTGCCTTTGGAGAACTAGGTTTCGCTGCTTCGCTTGTTCGCCTCTACAACTCGGTCTCACTGCTGAGCTCCGTAACCTATTTCTATTATTTAACTGTAAGTAAACTCATGAACTACTGAACGAACTCTTCTCGTGGAGCTGCTTGCTTCGCCCCTTCCCGTTCACCTTCAAGCACTCTGTCTTTGTCTTCTGACTTTGACTCCTACACCTATCCTGAACCTGACCCTCCTTTCTTTTCCTTTCCGGTCTCTTTCTTTTCTGTTGTTCTCTTTCCTTCACCTATTTCTTATTCTTTAACTTCTGAAAGAAGAGGTAAATGGGTTCATTCATCTTCTGTCCTGGCCTGGAGTCTCGAATCAACAAATCCTTAGCTGGGATGGAACAAGGTAAAAGAGGAAACCCGAACCTCTGCTCCTGAACCTATCGGCTTCTTTCTCTTCTCCTTCACTATTCAAAGACAAAGACTCGGCCGCTAATTCATTCATTCATTTACTCAGTCTCTCTGAACTGGCAAAGAGGAATTTGTCGAGAGTAACCCAAAGAAAGGCGCATAAATGGATAGCTTCCTTCTCGGTCGGGGAATGGAGTCGTCAAGCAGCTAATGAATGGACTCTCCAGCAAGGGTTCTTCAAAAAGCTATTTTCCTCTCTCTCCTGTAAAGACAAAAGCAAGAAAGATGAATTCGACTGAACTACTGAACCTATACGAGTTTAGTTTACAGTTCAAGAAAGNTAAGTAGGATTTGAACCTACGACCGAAGTAAAGTCCTTGACTGGACAGACTGATTGAGAGACGGACCAGGAAGTCAAGACGGGATAGGAAAGACTATCGATGATTTCTCTTTTTCCTATTTCTTCTTTGTAAAGCAGCGTCTTCATTGATTCTAGAACTGTAAAAGAAGATGAGAGTCAGTCATAATAAGAATAGAATGTATTTGTCTCGTCAAAGACTCGGTAAATAGGATAGGCTGGCTGAGATTCCCTCATTCCCTTCTTTCTCTTCTCCTTCACTATTTAAAGACTCGGGGTAAAGCATATTCTTTCTTTCTTTCTCCTTTTATTCTTTAACAGTAACCTGGGTAAACTCCTGTCCCTGATTTCACTCTGTCTTCGTGTTCTGACTTCTTTGACTCTCTCTTGCTTTCACGAACTGTAAACAAGGCATGAAGGATGGAAGAGAATGTGGCTTCTTCCTTTTCTTTCCCTTTTCCTCCTGATTTTTTAACAGTAACCTCGGTTGCTTCTTTTCCTATTTATTCCTTCAAAGACTCGGTAAATGGATGATCGATCCTAGACTGAACCTGAACCGTAACCCCTTTACTGTGAGTGAATCAATGAATTAGATTAGCTGCAAATGAAAGACGAAAGAAATGAAAGAAAGATTTGCTCATCTGACCCTGAACCTAGTTAGAAACTCTGACTCTGAGTTTACGGGATGGAACTGTAAAAGAGAAATAGGAAAGATTCATTCGACTGAACAGTGGAGTCTCGCTCCTTACCTTACTCCTATCGGTCTTCGCTGCTTCGCTCCTCTCACTACTTCCTCATTCACCCTTTCTTTGACTCTAATTCCCTCCAGATTGAAGAAAGAAGGTAAAGCTCAATCACCTATTTATTCTGGAACTGATCTTGATCCTGAAACTGAAAGGCAAGGCGAAACAAGAAAGAGACTGAACTCAATCACTACTTCCCCTATTTATTGTATAGCATATGAAATCCTTCTTTCACTGCTTGCTTTCACTCCTGCTCCTTCTCCTGCTCAATCACTACTTCACGCTGGACTATCCGAGTTTACAGTCTTTGTTTGAAGGGAGACAGACTCTGGATGAATGAGCCGGATGGAACTCTTGAACAAGGTAAAGTGAAGAACCTGACTTGAACTTTCCTATTTCTTCTTGATTTTCAAATGAAAGATTAACGATCCTTGCACCGTAACCTTCCCCTATTTCTTCTTTCACATTGTTCGCCTCCCTCTATTTTTTAGGCCATTTATTGAACTCGGGTTTCACTAGGTAAGCTGGATGAGACGGATTGAACTCAAACACAGTAAACTCATTAACCTCTCTCTATTTCTTCTTTCATTTCACTCTTGGACTCGGAGGCCGGTAAAGCAGCTAATTCATGGACTCTGCCTGATGGAACTCGGTAAATAGGTGTTAGCATCTTCCCTCCTGGACTTGACTTAGCTTACGGTCGAGTTGCTCTGCTCCTCTCCCTTTGGTCTCGCTCTTTCACTCTTTGCCCTGCCCTATTTCTATTTATTCAAAGACAGACAGTAACCAAAGACTCCTTATTAATTCGAGCATATGCAATCCTTTTCCTTCTTTCACTCCTTTACCTTTTCTTTCCGATATGACCTTCCCTTAACCTCGGAATCTTAGCAGTTCTCTTTCTCCTTATTCTTTGATAGTGAGTTTGTCTTTGGATTCTCCTGGCCTATTCTTCTTTCACTCGGTAAAGCTCCCTAGACGGAGTAGGTTGCGTAAATGTAAATGAACCTGATTGAACCTATTGTATGGATTCTTTCTCCTTCACCTTCAAGTCTTTAAAGACTCAACAAGAATGATGGATGAATTATCCCTCTACAACTCTCAGTCTGGCTGCTTCGCTCAATCACCTATCTTTTCCAGTCTTTGAAGGGAGAGGAAAGAAAGAGACTTAACTACTAAACCTTATACAGTATTACCGGATTGAACAGTAAACTCCTGAGCCTATTTAGCGAGTGAGAGAAAAGAAAGAGATAGTTCAATCTAAACCAAACAAAGACGATATTCCCTCCCCTCTCCTTTCCAGTCTCGCAGTTTCTCCCCTGAACCTTAGCTTAGACGATATTCCCTTCCCTTATTCAAAGAATGAATTCCAGATGAGACTGAGACTGTTACAGTGGGTAAAGAAAGGGGTTGGTTCATTCAGTAGCTCTTTGATTGAACTCACTCTTTTACTCCCCTAACAGTAAATAAACAAGGGAAAAAGGGATTTGCTCCTGAACCTGCCCCTGCCTCTATGACCGGAACCTTTACAGAATGAAGAAGAAGAGAAGCGACTAAACCTGATTGAAGAAGGTAAAGCATATTCCTTCTTTCAGGAAGTAAATAGGCTGGCTTGCCTTCTCTCCTGAACCTGCCCCTGAACCTATTGATTTACCTTAATGAATGACGGAACCCGATTGAACGAGCTTAGAGTGAAAGAAAGAAGGAAATGGAATTAATTACCGACGGGGGAATGGGGAGTCTCAACTCAAGAAGAATGAGACAGAACTCCGGCTCAATCACCTATCGGTTTCATTGCTGAGCTCCGGAACCTATACTGAGATTTATTTATTTATTACCTGATGTGATTGTGAGTTATTCTTTCACTGTAGTAAAGAAAGCATATTCAATGAATGAGAGTTGGAAGTCACGACGAAACCAGAATGAGAGAGAACTCCGGAACCTTCCATGGCCTATCCCGCTATTCCCAGTAAACGAAGAGAAAGAAAGGGAAGCGACTGAACGGGAACCTATTTCTTTTCTCTGTCTTCTTATTCTGTTCCTATGTATTCAATCCTCTGAACCTTGAATTTAATGCTGAGTCCAATGAGAGGTAAAGCTTATTCGCGTATCGGTGTCTCATTGCTCCAGAACCTGAACTTGCTGATTGAACTGTAAACGAGGTAAACTCAGAAACCTGATGGTGGAACTCTTTTACTACTCCCCCCTGCCTGTAAGACTCATTCGAGAGAACAGGAAGAAGAAGACAAGATGAATCAGATATTCTATTAGAGTCGAGTAAATAAATGAATGAAATCCTGAACCTTATGAATCAAGGAAAGACGAAAGGAAAGAGTAATTCTCCTTCACTCTGGCCGGAACTTCTTTCTCCTGCCCCTGGACCGGAAGTCAAGCCTCAAGCAAGACAAGAGTTATTCAATCCTGAACTTGAGAGTAAATGAATGAATCAGAGAATGAATTGATTGAAAGAGAAGTTACTGAATTACCGGGGAGTCAATGAGATTAGCTACTGACCCGGAACGAACCGGAGCCGATATTCCCCTTTGTTATTATCTGATTGAACTGTAAACAAGGTGTGTCTCGAATCTTTTCTTTCCTTCTCACCTTTAAAGACTGGGTAAAGCATATTCTTTCTCCTGTAAACAAAGACGAAACTCCTTATTCCTTCACCTTATGGAACAGTAAGAAACGAAGAAGAAAGAGAAGCTCAATCTCCTGAACCGCTATTACCTGACCTGCCTTCCCTGTCCCTATTTCTTCTTTTTATTCTCTTTCTCCTTAATGAGAGTGAGTTATTCTTTCAGAGTAAACAAGGGAAGGAAAGCCGCGTCTTCATTTCCTATCGCTGATTGACCAAGGTAAATGGGTTTAGTAGCTCTTTTTCTTGAACTGGGTGGGTTCTCTTTTCTTTCCCTTATTGACCAAGGTAACTGGGTGTTTTCTTTAACTGATCTTTCTCCTCTCTCTCTGGGTCTTCATGGCTTCGCTCATTCGCTTTGACTCTGTCTCAGAATTCCATTCCCTCTCGCAGCTACTTACGCATTCACCTTTTCCTGATTGAACAAGGGAAAGCATGAATTTACTGTCCCTGTCCCGGATTGAACTGTAAAAGAAGAAGAATCAACCTCACCCCCTCACCTCTACAACTCGGTTGAACAAGTCAAGACTAAAGATCAAGCTAGCTACTGTCCCTTTACTCATGAACCTCTCCAACTCTGTCTCATTCATTGCATGCATTGCTTCGCTGCTTCTTTCATTCACCTTTTCCTTCTTTAACTGATCTTTCTCCTTCAACTGAAAGTCAAGACTGAACTCAAGATGAGAGAGAGTTTGTTTCCGAACTGAACTACTTAACCGATAGAGAATGAAATTAGGGAAAGAAAAGACAAAGACGAAACTCCTTATTCTTTTTCCTGTAAGTACCATTTATTTGGTAATTCTATCCTCTCCCTATTTTTGGGGATAAAAGAGTCCATTTTCCCTGATGGAGCTGTAAGAAAAGAGGAAGAACCCTCAACCCTCTCCCTTTTCTTTTCTCGTCGAGCAGCTCTTCGCTCATTAGCCTCTACAACTCGGTTTCATGTCTTCTCCCCTCTCCTCGCTTTTCTCGTCTCGCGTCTTCGACCCTTTTCCTATCCTTTCTAGTTCTAGAAGAAAGGTAAAGAAAGCTTAATTCGAGAGTTAGTAGAGTTTACCTTTCTCAAAGAAACGACTAATCTATCTGGCTGTAAGAAAAGAGGAAGAACCCGAAAGCTAGCTACTGAACCTGAACCTCTATGTACCTGACCGTAACCTGATTGAACTACTGAGCCGGCGGAACCTTCTTACTTACTCATGAACCTCTCTCTCTATTTATTCTGTCTGTCATTGAACTCAACTATAAGGGAAGCATATGAAATTCATTGCCTGTCCCTGACTGAACTGTACTAATGAATTTAGTCTCCCTGAACCTTTAATGAGACTTCCTTCACCTTTGACGCCCTATTAAAGAGGTCATTGAACTGAACTAGGGAAAGCAGCTGGATGAGAAAGTGTTGAAAGACTCCTTATGCATTCCCCCTCCTCTACTGAGCTAACTTATTTCTTCTTGATCCTGAAACTGAAAATCAAGACTCAACAAATGAAAGATCAGCTCATTCACCTTCCCCCTCACCTCGTAAACAAGTTTCATTGCCTGCCCCGCTATTACCTGTCAGTTATGGTTCTTTCCCTTCAAAGACAGTAAAGAAAGACTGAAGAGTTGTAGAACTTCCCTCCTCTCCCTATGTATGGGTCTGTCTCACAATTCCTTCTCCTCTTCCTATTTATTCACTGTAAAGACTGAACTCAAGATGAATGAGAGATAGTTGTAGAACTTCCCTCCTCTACCTATTTATTCCAACACAAGGAGGTAAAGCATATGAAATCAATCTTGACCCTATTTCTTCTGGAACGGTAAACAAGGATCGGTCTCACAGCTTCTCCCCTGCCCCTTTCTTTCTTGCTTGAACTGCTCTTGATCCTTCCCTTAGTTGATTCAATCAAAGACGAGGTAAATAGGTTCAATAGCTAATTCATGGACTCTCTCTTCACCTTCAAAGACAGTAAACAAGGTAGGTCGCTTGGCTCCTCTTGATTCTTGAACAAGGTAAACAGGAAGGAGGATGATTCAAACACTCTTTGACTCGGGAGGTAAACGAAATCACTACTGAACTCACTCTTTTGTTTACTCTCCTGTAAGAAAGAATCATTCTGGACTCTCTCTGTCGTTCTCGCAATTCATTCCATGCCCTCTCCCTCTCGTTCTTGCAATTCCATTTCCTGAACCAGATGGAAGAGTAAACTAAGACTGAACTCAAGCCGAAACAAGAGGCAATTCATTCATTAGCTTAACTCCGGAACAGGAACTCAAGCAAGATGAATGAGAGAGATTGAACTAGATCTCGTGGCTTCTTCCCTCTTCTCGTCGAGCTGCTTTCTTGCTTTCACTCTTTTACTCGACAGTAAACAAATTCAATGAAAGGATATGTTCGCTTCGCTCCCGAACTATTCTTGTGAGTTATTCAAACACTCTTCAACAAGGGAAATAGAGGTACTGGATGAGAAGAGGGTCTTTCTCCTTTTCCTTCTTTCCCGGTAAAGAAAGCCGAAACGATGAAGACGACTGATCCTATTTCGTTCACTCTTTTACTCTCTCTTGTCAAATACTCAAACAAGACAAGATGAAGAAAGAGAAGCTCATGAACAGGAAGTCAATCTTTCACTCTCTCCCTATCCCTTACTGTCTTTGAATAAAGGGAGACTCAACTCCTGATGAAGACGACTGATCCTACTTGACTTCTTTCACTCTGTAAACTCATGAACTACTCTCCCTATCCTTTATTCCTCGGCTTCGCTCATTCACCTCTATAACTCGGTCTCACCCATTGCCTTCGGCTCTAAACTGCTTGGTTCTTGATCCGTCACCTATTTATGAACTTACAACTAAGAATAAGAAAATGAAAGAGAAGCTCATTCACCTTAGACGATATTACCTGACCCGGAACAAAGAAGGGAGACAAGACAAAGACTCCTTCCCCTACTTCTTTCACTCATTCTCGCTATTCCGTCACCTCTCCCTCGCTGTTAAACTACTTAACTCCTTCCTATTAATGAGAAATNTGAGCCTCTCCTCGCTGTTAAACTACTTAACTCCTTCCTATTAATGAGAAATCAATCACCCGTCGGTAAAGCTGCTTCGCTCATGAACCGGAACAAAACAAAACCATGAGAGTCAATTCAATCCGTAACCGTCACCTGTATTACTGGATGGAACTCCTCTCCCTATTCTATGCCCGGCCAAGCTCCTTTTCTCCTTTTCTTTCACTCCTGATCCTACTGATTGAACAAGGAAGGTAAACTGTAGGATCAGAGGGTCAAGCGACTGAACCTATATGACCTGAGCAGCTACTTCACCTACTTATTAATGAGAAAGAAGAGTCAGTCAATCCGAAAGAAGAAGAAATGAGAGTGAACTGTAAGGAAAGACTCAAGATTCCTTCTATCTCTCCCTTATTTTTTTGATTCAAATCCCGGTATTTAGGGCCGGGGTAATTTCTCAATCCTCAACTCTCGATTCCTTCTCCTTCACCTTCTTTCACAAGGTCAAAAAGATCAAGGAAAGAAAGATCAGCTCAATCACCTCTCCCTATTTTGTTGGTCATTTAACTCTTGAACAAGGGAAAGCCGAAAGATGAATGAGACTGAACCTTGAAAGAAAGAAGGGAGAGCCCAGCAAGGCTCAACAAGAATTCTCCTTCACCCTTTTACAGAATGAATTGATTGAAAAAGAAAAAGAAAGTCAAGACTGAAGCTCAAACCAGGACGGACTATAAACACGGGGTAAAGCTATTTTCATTCTCCTGCCTGCCCCT
>NW_019646571.1:0-1123 GCF_002806865.2 Cucurbita pepo subsp. pepo
TTTTTTTTTTTTTCGTTTTCTCGTTTTCCTTTATTTATTTTTTTATTATATATATTTTTCTTTCTTTCCCGGGTCGTTACAATTTGGCAAGCATGAAGTTTGGCTAAACCAAATTTTGACACCTCAAAATTCCACTAACATGGATTTTTCCATTAAATGAAGTCAACATTTTGACTTTCTTCATTTTAATTCAACAATTAATTTGAATAATGAATTTCAAATTAATGTAACATTAAATGATTAATTAAACTATTTAATTAATATTTAATATTAATTCAAATGCCAATGCCAATCAATTTCGACACATATTGATTAAGATATTTAAATCTTATTTAAATATCTCAGATTCTCTCTTTTTGTTTAATTCGTAAATAAAACAAAAATGCGGTTAAATATATCGTATATATGTAGCGCATATTCCCTAATTTGAATTCGAACACTTCCAACTCACTCGTCACACTGTTCTTTGGTTTAGTCCGATATGAGTTAGTAGAGGAACCTAATGGACCTATAGATCATGGGCTGCAACGATCCAAGATTAACCGGTTAAACTCATTAACCTTGTTAACCACCATTCGTTAATTACTAGGACACTGTTAGAAAACACTCATACAACTAAGAGAGACAATACACAGAGACAACAGACAGAGACAACAAGCAAAAACCAACTTACTCATTATTCAACTTGTTACACAGTACATATATAGATAGAATAGCCACACTAACCGCTAATAACTACCCTTAACCGCTAATAACTACCCTTAACCGACATAATTTGAAATGCAAACAGTAAATAAAATGAATTACGGTTAATACAAGATTAAATAAACTAACAAATCATCCCCTTAATCTTGTATTTCGATCTTCACATTCTTACATTCTTCAAACCAATTCTTTCAGTAAACGTCCTAACCATATTCCTTGACAAGCAGCTGACGTCGCCACAATATACTCCGCTTCACAGGATGAAAGTTGTCGCCATTATCTCCGCCTTCCTCTTCTCTGTCTTCCTTTCAATGGGCAACTGCTTTTCATCGACAGTTTTAATTACCTGTTCTACTTGTCCGGCCAATGGCTTTTCCTCAACAGGTTTAATTACCTGTGCCACTTCAATTGCACTGCC
>NW_019646571.1:1699-3293 GCF_002806865.2 Cucurbita pepo subsp. pepo
AACTCCTCAATCGTTGAAGTGATTTGAAGAAACTTTGCAGAGGTGGATCGTAGAAGTTTCTTAACTACTTGGATATCATCCACAGTATTGTCGAGGCCTCTCAATTTGTTGACAATAATGGTGAGTTTTCCTGAATACTCATCAATACTTAATGAATCACCCATCCTCAACGCTTCAAACTCCCGCCAAAGAGTCTGCGTTCTAACTTCTTTCACTCTTTCCGCACCTAGATTCATATTTTTCAACATGATCTAGGCTTCCTTGGCAGTTTTCTTGGCACCCAACTGTAGCAACGTATCTTCTCCAATACTTTGATAAATAGCTGCTAAAGCAATCTTATCTTTGCATTTATCTACTGTTTCAGGTGACTCAATTGTCTCCCAAACACCTTGTGCCATCATAAGTACCTCCATCTTAATTGCCCAAGCTGCATAATTGCATTTTGTCAACATTGGGTATTTGAGTGTGATAGATCCCTCCTTTTCTTGAATCCGTACACTCACTTCATATGCATCACCTTCTATCACACCGGTGTTTTGGCTCCTGTCACTCGATTCCTGTCTCATTTTTTGATCTCCCTCCCTTCTTGACCGCTCAATCTCTAGGTGAGACATGATTGAAAATAAGCCTTGATCTTGGCCTTGATCTTGTAGCTCTGATACCAATTGAAAAAAAAAAAAAAAAAGTAACAGAAGAGGAGAAGAAGCTAAGACACAAAAATTAGTTTTCTTCTATTTGTGGTGTCTTTAGAACTTGCACCAATTTCCTTATATAATAAAATTTTTACCCATATCTACTGCAAATCAGCAAGCACTCCACCATTCCTTCCACTTCTATTATTCCACTCCCTAAAAACTAGTTCCTTCCACTACTTCCAATATCTCCCGTCTTTTTTCATGGAGAAATAAGCAACAGAAATAAAATAAATACTAACCACTATTTTTTTTTAAACAAAAAAAAAAACTTCTAAAGCAAAATATAAAAAACAAGTTTATAACCAACAGTGGATTCCACTTAAATCCCATCTTTAGACACTACGTGTTCTAAGAATGAGACTTTTCATAGCCAAAATTCATATTTGAAAAACTTGGCGTACAACTTATTCTACCTTAAGATAGTTAAGACTTTTCGGAGGTGTTCTTGGTGTTCTTGATCCATTTTCAAGTATATTAGAATGTTGTCTATGAACACGATAACAAACATGTTTAGACATTCCTTGAATACATGGTTTATTAATTTCATGAACACGGTTGGGAAATTGGTGAGACCAAATTACATCACTACAAACTTGTAGTGCCCATATCTTGTTCAAAGACTGTTTTCGATACATCTCCTTCCTTAAAATTAATCTGATGATAGCTTTATTGAAGGTCTATCTTGGAAAATACTGTCGCCTCTCGGAGATAGTAGAATAAATCCTCGATGCAAGGGAGTGGGTAGTTGTTCTTTATTGTTCTCTTGTTTTACTCCCCATAGTTAATACATAGGCGCATCGACCTGTCTTTCTTTTTCACAAACAACATCGGCACACACCAACAAAATAAATTAGGTCGAATGAAACCCTTTTATAGTAAGTCTTGTAGTTGTAATTTTA
>NW_019646571.1:10646-11787 GCF_002806865.2 Cucurbita pepo subsp. pepo
ACATGACTGTGATAGGTATAAGAATGTTAAGGCTATGTTAAGTTAGGGAATGATATGACCACGAAGTGTTTACGATATGATATGATTATGATACGACATGTGAATGATGGATGTATATATATTGTGATATGATATGGGATGATATGTGATAAATTGACATGCTTATGATATGAATATTGTGATGCGATATGTTATGGCATGATACGTATATGATGAAAATTATTATGCCTGGAAGCATGAAATGTTATGATTATGATACACTTATGTAATTTGAATGATATGATATGATTGACATGCAAAACAACGAACTAGCATGAAATACGACCCCAGCGTATGCATGAAAGATATGATAAGTGATATGAAAAATGATATGGGATGTACGGAACGCTAGTGGGGCTGTATTAAATGATAATGAAAATGAAAAAATGTTGGGACTTCATGCATTATTGTGTGTTCATGCATTGGGGGATACCCCTTACCCTTCACAATAGTACGGACGAATACGTTACGAGGCATGAATACGATCATTATGGTTATCATAATGCTGCGATGACTAAGCAGGAAAACGATCATTATGTTTATCATAATGCTGCAACGGTCAGGCAGGGGTACGATCATTATGGTTAACCTAATGTTGTCGTGACGTTTACTAGGGTGTCTGGCCTAAGGAGCTCCCGGAGTATGCTCGCCTAACAAGGAAGGTGGCCCAGCGGTGTGCGAACTGACTGGTGAGTCCATACTCGCACGTATGGGCTATGTGTAGAGTATATGATACACATTCAAATTACCCGTTAGGACAGTACCGTAGGAAAATGGATTTAAATGATAGGTCCCGTAATTGCATTTGCATGTTCTTGCATTTCACCCCCAATAATGGGGTCACTTACTGAGTATTTTAAGTATTTCTTAAAATACTCAAGCCATGTGCTACCTTTATTTCAAATTAAGGCAAGACATTCCTGTACGGCTGACGACGGCATCGCAACTCGAAACTATGGCACATGCATAGAGTAGTCGTATTTATTTTCTTAGACTTAGACTAGGATAGGATGTTTTTAATTTAAACATTCATTTATTTTATTTAGCCTTTTGTTGTGTTGTTTTTAAAGTTTTTTTCTAAACACGTAAGTCCATGGCTGTG
>NW_019646571.1:13727-50820 GCF_002806865.2 Cucurbita pepo subsp. pepo
TATATATATATATATATATATATATATATATATATATATATATATATATATATATATATATATATATATATATATATTGTGTTTTTAATACTCGAATGTTTCAGAATCAATCAATTTTGACATTCATCACTGCGACTTTTGAAATTATTGACCGGAAGACAGTTTTTTGTCGATTTTTCGAAATGACAAAATTAGGGTTTTCACGCTAGGGATGTGCATTGTCAGTTCATGAATTCGATGATACACTTTTTTTTTTTCTTCTTAATTATCGCTTTATTACTATTTCTGGTATATATAGAAACATTCTAGCACCAAAAATTAAGTTTTCAGACATACTTAAAATCATGTCAAAGTTTTGTCAATTGCAACCTAACAAAAAAAAATTATCACAAAAATGGTCAGACAATAAAACTATTTCTTTTTTTACTTCTCTTAAGTTTCCACATCATCAAATTTTGACTTTGGTCACCATACCTTTTCAAAATATTGACGAAAGATAATTTTTTTTGTCAATTTTTTGAAACCACGAGATTAAAGTTTTCATGTTAGAGTTTCACATTATCAAGTAATTATGTCAATGTTCCACAATTTTAAAATTTTTGCCAATTGTAGCCGAACAAAAAAATGTCTTAAAGTTAGCGTGACAATGAAAATATATATATATATATATATATATAGATATATATTTTGTTGTGTTTTTAATGCTCAATGTTTCAAAATCAATAAATTTTAAGAATAGGGTTTTGCATTACCAGTTTATGAATTCAATGTAATGTTTTTTTCTACCTAATTTTTATTTATTACTGTAAATTTTTGCTTTATTACTATTTCTAAATATATAGAAAGATTCCAACGGGAGAAAAATGCCCAAAATTTTGCCAAAGGTAACATCACCAATAATTTCACAAAAATGGTTTGACAGTGAAACTATTTATTTATTTGTTTTTTTTTTTTACTTCCCTTACATTTCAAAATAATCAAATTTGGACTTTTGACACTCTATCTTTTCAAAATATGGATTGAAAATCGATTTTTTCCGTAGATTTTTGGAAACCACGAGTTTAGGGTTTTTGCTCTAGGGTTTTACATTGTCAAGTAATTAATTCAATTCTATACCGTTTTTTATTCTTAATTTTTTCTCAAGTACTATTTCTTATACATATAGAAAAAGTCTAGCACGAGAAATTTGGTTTTCGAAACTGCTTAAAATGATGTCAAAATTTCGTCAGTTGTAACCTAACGAAACATATCGCAAAAATTACCAGAAAATGAACTTTTTTTTTTTTTTTTTTTTTTTTTTTTTTTTTTTTTTTTTNTTCTCATACATTTCAAAATCATCAAATTTTTACTTCATTCACGGTAACAAGTCAAAATATCAACGGAAACTCAATTTTTTTCAATTATTTGAAACGACGCTATTAGGATTTTTGCTCTAGGGTTTCGTATTGCCCTGTCATAAATTCAATAATACAAGGTTTTTTTTCTTTTGAATATTTATTTTATTTCTATTTCTTGTACATATAGAAAAGTCTAGCACGATAAATTTGGTTTTCGAAACTATTTAAAAGGACGTCAAAATTTTGTTAATTGTGTAACCTAACATAAAATATCGCAAAAATACCCAATTTTAGTTTTTTCCTCGATTTATAAAACCAGATGATTAGCATTTTCGCACTAGATTTTTGCATTGTGAGGGCATTAATTAAATTCTAGTGTTTTTTTTTTTTCTCTTAATTTTTGCTTTAGTACTGCTTTAGTACTACTATTTCTTTGTGCATATAGAAAGAGGGTAGCATAAGAAATTTAGTTTTTGTAATTACTTAAAATCACATAAAGATTTGGCCTATGGTAACATGAAGAAAAAATCCGCAAAAATGGTTGGATAGAGACAATTTGTTTTGTGCTTTTACTTATCATTTGTTTAAAAATCATTGAATTTTAATTTTCTTCACCATATAATTTCAAAATATTTTCAAAAACTTATTTTTCGTCGATTTTTTTTAAGCGATGTTGAGTTATGGAGTCTTCTTCCTGTATTTATAGCTTGGTCAACGGCTATATCCGGTAAAGCTATATTTGGTAAAGCCATATATGGTAAAGTTATATCCGATAAAGCTATATATGGTAGCTATATATATATATAGTAGATGGTTAAATCGGGTAAAGCTATATTTAATAGACTGAACCATATATATATCCCGTCCAGTAAAGCTTTGAAATGTACTTTCTATTCTCTGTACTCTCTCTTGTTGTACATACATGAAGTCATCAATAAAAAAATCCTTTTAGCCAGAGTTCTCCTTTCAATTTTCTCTATCCTTTTTTCTTTGTGTTCATCTAGATCGAGCGTGTGCGTTGTTGTGCGATCCTAACAACTGGTATCGATCCTAACAACTGGTATCAGAGCAAGGCAAAATTCACCACGATCTGTGAAGATGGAAAGTTCAAAGATTGGAATTGAGAAGTTCGATGGATCCGATTTCGGTTTCTGGAAGATGCAGATTGAAGATTATCTGTACCAGAAAGATCTTCACGAACCTCTGTTGGGGGTGAAGCCGGATACCATGACCACGGAACAGTGGAAGCTCAAGGATCGACAAGCCTTAGGGATGATCCGGTTGACGCTATCCAGAAACGTGGCGTTTAACATCATCAAGGAGAAGACAACGTCAGATCTGATGAAGGCGCTGTCAAATATGTATGAAAAACCGTCGGCTATGAACAAGGTGTATTTGATGCGTAGATTGTTCAATCTACAGATGTCTGAAGGTGGACGTGTTGCGGATCATATAAATGAATTCAATATGATCATAAGTCAACTGGGTTCGGTGGAAATTAATTTCGAAGATGAAATTAAAGCGTTGATTTTGATGTCATCCTTACCCGAGTCATGGGATACTGTTGTTGCCGCAATCAGCAGTTCCCGAGGATCTGATAAACTGAAGTTTGATGAAATTCGAGATGTAGTTCTCAGCGAAAGTATTCGCAAACGGGAAACTGGAGATTCATCAGGCAATGCTCTCAGTGTTGATCGAAGGGGAAGAAGCAAATCAAAGAGCTCAAACAAACATGGGCGTTCAAAATCAAAGAACCGGGGAAAATCTCCAAACAAACCCAACGTAACGTGTTGGAGCTGTGGGGGAAAAGGACACTTTCGGACAGATTGTACAAAGCTAAAGAAGAAGCAGAATCATAAATCTGAAGATGATGATGATTCTATATACACAACAGAAGATGCTGAGGACGTTTTAATCCTTAGTGTGGATAGCCCAGCTGAATCCTGGATTTTGGATTCAGGTGCATCGTTCCATTCGTCTCCAAGTAAGGAATTGTTTCGAAATTTCAAATCAGGAAATTTCGGGAAGGTGTATCTTGCCGACAATAAAACCTTGGAGATTGAAGGAAAGGGAGATGTCTCCATACAAACTCCAGCAGGAAATCAATGGACATTACAAGATGTCAGATACATTCCTGGTCTCAAGAAGAACCTGATCTCTATTGGTCAGTTGGATAGCACAGGCTATGCAGCAGAGTTTGGAAAGAGTTCCTGGAAGATTGTGAAGGGCGCCATGGTTGTTGCGCGTGGCACAAAATCTGGAACCTTATACACTACTGCAGAGTGTATAAACATGACTGCTGCTGCTGAGAGTGCTTCCAATTCAAGTCTATGGCACAATAGACTTGGACATATGAGCGTCAAAGGAATGAAGATGCTCACTGCGAAAGGAGCTTTAGAAGGCTTAAAATCTGTTGATATGGGTCTTTGTGAGAGCTGCGTTATGGGCAAACAGAAACGAGTTAGTTTCACAAAGGCTGCCAGAGAACCGAAGAAAGTGCGGTTGGAAATGGTCCATACAGACGTCTGGGGACCATCTCCAGTTTCATCACTTGGTGGATCAAGGTACTACGTCACCTTCATCGATGACTTCAGCAGGAAGGTATGGGTTTACTTTCTGAAACATAAGTCAGATGTGTTTACCACCTTCAAGAAGTGGAAAGCTGAAGTTGAAAATCAGACCGGCTTGAAGATCAAATGCCTGAGGTCTGACAATGGAGGAGAGTACAACAAATCAGAGTTTATAACATTTTGTGCAGCTGAGGGAATTAGATTAATAAGAACAATTCCCGGTAAGGCAAGACAAAATGGTATTGCAGAAAGGATGAACAGAACCTTGAATGAGCGAGCAAGAAGCATGAGGATTCATTCTGGATTGCCAAAGGCATTCTGGGCTGATGCTGTGAACACAGCAGCATATTTGATTAATAGAGGGCCGTCAGTACCCTTGAAGTTCAAATTGCCCGAAGAAGTATGGACAGGAAAAGAACTCAAGTACTCTCACTTGAGAACCTTTGGCTGTACTGCGTATGTTCATGTTGATCCAGAGAAGAGAGATAAGCTTGATGCTAAGGCTGTGAAATGCTACTTCATAGGCTATGGCTCTGACATGTTCGGGTATAGGTTTTGGGATGAGAAAAATATGAAGATCCTAAGACACTGTGATGTGACCTTTGATGAAAATGTCATGTACAAGGACAGAGAGAAGATAAACTCTGAGACTACGAAGCAAGTGGGAGTTGAATTTGAGTGGCAAGAAAATTCACACAGTGATGGTACAACAGAAGCTCAAGAAACTTCTGATCCTATTGCTGAAGAACCAGACGTGGAGCAAGTTGCACCTGAGCAGGTGTTGAGAAGATCATCCAGAACTACCAGAGCACCAGATAGATATTCAACCTCATTACATTATCTGTTGCTGACTGACGAAGGAGAACCAGAGTCCTTTGATGAGGCCCTACAAGTGGAAGATTCAACTAAGTGGGAGCAAGCCATGGATGATGAGATGAGCTCACTTGAAAGGAATAATACGTGGGTGCTGACTGAGTTGCCTACAGGAAAGAGAGCTCTGTTGAACAAATGGGTGTTCAAAATCAAGGTTGAACCAGATGGCAGAAGGAGGTTTAAGGCTCGGTTAGTAGTTAAAGGATATTCACAAAGAAAAGGCATTGATTATGCTGAGATCTTTTCTCCAGTTGTGAAATTAACTACTATCCGAATTCTACTGAGTATTGTTGCATCGGAGAATTTGCACCTTGAGCAAATGGATGTAAAAACGGCATTTTTACATGGAGATCTAGACGAGGAGATCTATATGCAACAACCCGAAGGATTTGCAGCTCCAAGCAAGGAGCACATGGTGTGTAAGCTCAATAAGAGCTTGTATGGACTGAAACAAGCACCGAGACAATGGTACAAGAAGTTTGACTCCTTCATGAGCAAGAGTGGTTTCCACAGAAGTGAAAAGGATCAGTGTTGCTACCTCAAGAAATACACTGATTCTTATGTGTTTCTACTCCTGTATGTGGATGATATACTAATTGCTGGATCAAGTATGAGGGAGATAAACCACCTGAAGGCAAGCTTGTCTTCAGTATTTGAGATGAAAGATTTAGGTGCAGCGAAGCAGATCCTTGGGATGAGGATTTCTCGAGATAGATCTGCTGGCACATTAAATCTATCCCAAGAGCAGTACATTGAGAAGGTGTTGTCCAAATTCAAGATGAATAACGCTAAACCCAGGACTACCCCCTTGGCAAATCATATTAAATTGTCAAAGGGGCAATCTCCCAAGACAGTTGAGGAACGTGAGCACATGGCATCAGTTCCGTACGCTTCTGCAGTTGGGAGTTTGATGTATGCTATGGTCTGCACTAGACCTGACATAACACATGCAGTGGGAGTTGTTAGCAAGTACATGGCAAATCCAGGGAAGGAACATTGGGAAGCTGTGAAGTGGCTTCTAAGATATCTGAGAGGTACATCCAATACTACACTTTGTTATGGCAATGGCAAAGTAGTTCTGCAAGGTTTTGTGGATGCTGATCTGAGTGGAGATGTAGACTCCAGCAAGAGCACATCTGGGTATATCTACACTATAGATGGAACAGCAGTGAGTTGGATGTCTAAGCTTCAGAAATGCGTTGCTCTTTCATCTACTGAAGCTGAGTACGTGGCCATAGCTGAAGCTGGAAAGGAGATGATATGGATGACAGACTATCTAGAAGAATTAGGCCGGAAGCAGTGCAAGAAGATCCTTTATACAGATAGTCAGAGTGCCATACAGTTGGTGAAAAACCCAGTCTATCATTCAAGAACAAAACACATTAGAAGACGGTACCATTTCACTCGCAGGTTAGTGGAAGAAGGCGATATGTGTTTGGAGAAGATAGAGGGTGCAAAGAATCCAGCAGACATGTTGACAAAATGTGTTGATGTTGGAAAATTAAAGCTATGCAAAGCCCTAATTGGTATGGTGTAGGATCAGTCTCCAAGTGGGAGAATTGTTGAGTTATGGAGTCTGCTCCCTGTATTTATAGCTTGGTCAACGACTATATCCGGTAAAGCTATATTTGGTAAAGCCATATATGGTAAAGCTATATCCGGTAAAGCTATATATGGTACATAGCTATATATAGTAGATAGTTAAATCTGGTAAAGCTATATTTAGTAGACTGAACCATATATATATCCCGTCCAGTAAAGCTTTGAAATGTACTTTCTATTCTATGTACTCTCTGTACATACCTGAAGTCATCAATAAAAAAATCCTTTTAGCCAGAGTTCTCCTTGCAATTTTCTCTATCCTTTTTTCTTTGTGTTCATCTAGATCGAGCGTGTGCGTTGTTGTGCGATCCTAACAAGCGATGCTATTAGAGTTTTCGCGAGAATTACGCCTTGTCATGTCTGTAGAGTTTTTTTCTTCTCACTTTTTATTTTTATTTTTATGTAATTGCATATATAAGAAAGAGTTAGCACCATAAATTTAATTTTCAAAACTCATTAAAATCTCGTCAAAGCTTCTAAACTATAACTTAACAAAAAATATCGCAAAAATGGTCGGAAAATGAAACCAGTTTTTTGTATTTTTGCGTCTCATGAAATTCAAAATCATTAAATTGTAACTATCACTCCCATGAAGTTTCAAAGTACTGACTAGTGCTAAACTTTTTTCATCCACTTTTAGAAACGACGAGACTAGAGTTTATGAGCTAAGATTTCACATGGTCAACACACTAATTCAATGCTAAAGTCTAACAAGAAAACTTCTTTTTTGGAACATCTTGAAATCAAGTCAAAGTTTCACCAACTGGTGATGAAAAATATCCAAAGCTGGCCCAATAGTGAAACTATTTTTGGTGTTTTTACTTCTCATACATTTTAAAATCATCTAATTTTAACTTTCTTCACCCTGACCAGAATTCAACTTTGAACTATATTTTTGTGTTTTTACTACTAACATGTTTCAAAATCATTAAATTTTAACTTTCATCACTATACGTTTTAAATATATGGACCAAAACTCAGATTTTTTCATCAATTTTTAGAAATTACGCGATTTTACTTTTCATGCTATAGTTTCACACTTTCTTATGCTTAATTCAATTCTACAACATTTTGTTTCTTTTGAATTTTTTTCTTGGGTACGACTTCTTGTGCATATAGAAAGTGTATAGCACAAGAAATTAGATTTTCAAAACTATCTTAAATCACATCAAAATGTCGACAATTATAGTTTGAAAAAAAATGTCACAAAGATAACCTGACAACGAAACTATTATTTTGTATTTTTTAAATCTCATATATTTAAAAATCATCCAATTTTACCTTTGGTCACTATAATCATCAAATGACGAGATTAGGGGTTTAACGCTATGGTTTCATTGTTAGGTTCTTATTTCAATGTTATACCGTTTTTTTCTTTTGAATTTTTGCTAAGCTACTATTTTTTGTGTAATAGCCCAAAAAAACCAAATAAAAAAAATCTTAAACCTGAATATGACCGTTACTGCTAGGTCAGATTTGAGAAAACAAAGATGGCCTAGATTATAGAGATAGAAGATCTCCTCAATTTATTAAGGTATTATTAAATCTTTCTCATCTTTTATCTTAATTTCATTTTTAAGAAATCACAACCATTGATATTTTAGATTTTTGTTGCAATTATTTAGGTTGTCTTTTATATAAATTATAGTAAAAAAATAATCAAATGAATTGATTAAATAAAAAACGAACAATAATAAAAATCATTAAATTAAGAGCCAAAAATATAACGGTTAACCAAAAGAGGGTGGGAAGCCTAAGAGATTTAAAGGAAAGAAAAATGAAATACAGAATAACAAAATATGACTAACAGATGAAAGAAAAAGAAAAAAAAAAAAAAGGAAATATGGTGAGAAGCAAATGGAAGATTTTTTAAGGAAATATGGTGAGAAGCAAATGGAAGATTTTTTAAAAATGGTCTATGCTAATAATATACATATGCTTAAATACAACCTAATTTTTAAGAGATGATAGGCCATGAGAAGGAACTTACTTTTGAAGTATCGGAATACAAAAACTCCAAAATTTTCTTATTTAATCTAAAGTCATTATTATATCTTAAATGCGGAATTTACCTTAACGCCGCTACCTTTAATGCAAAATTTAACTCTTTTTATAAATGCAACATCAATTTGCCCTTCATTACCTCATGAATGATCAAATACAAAGGAAAGAAAGGAAAAACAATTATGAATTAAACATCAAATACTAACCTATGATTTATTAATGCGATTATAATTCAACTATATTAATCTATACTAATAATGCGACCCGAAATTTTCTACTTAATTTAAAGTCGCTATTGTATACGTACCATAAAAATTAAATGCGGAAGACTTCATTAAAATTCCATAAAACATAACCTTTAACTTAAAACACAGCCATAGACTTATGTGTTTCGAAAACATCTTTAAAACGACACAACAAAAGACTAAATAAAACGAATAAGAGTTTAAGTTTAAAACATTTTATTCTAGCCTAAGTCTAAGAAAATAAATACCACTATCCTATGCATGTGTCATGGCCTCGAGTTGCGATGCCGTCGTCAGTCGTACAGGAATGCCTTGCCTTAACCTAAAAAATGTAGTAGCACATGGCTTGAGTATTTAAAGAAATACTCAGTAAGTGACCCCACTGTTGGGGTTAAATGCAACAATCACATGCAATGAGATGATGGGACCTATCTTTCATTCCGTTTTCCCTACGGTGCTGTCCTAACGGGTAATTTTGGACGTGTGCCATATACTCTACACACAGCCCATACGTGCAAGTATGGGCTCACCAGCTAGTTCGCACACCACTGGGCCACTGTCCCTAGCCGGTGGGCATGCTCTGGGGGCCCACCGGGACCCGTTAAAACTAGAACCGTCACGGCAGCGCTATGCAAAGCATAACGATCGTTGTCCTGCCATTGGATGTACGCGTCCGTACCCTCGTGATGGGATAGGGGTATCCCTCCCAAATGCATGAGCACACATAATGCATGAGGTCCCAAAACTTTTCCATTTTCATTATCCTTTAATACAACCCCGCTAGCATTATGTACGTATCATATCATTTTTCATATCGTTTCAAATATCGTTCATCATTCATGTCATATCGTTTCTCATCCTTCAATTCTCAAATCATACATAATTCTAACGGGGTTATACTTCATGTCATTTATCGTAATTTCATGTCATTCATATCATGCTGTATACACACAATTTAAGAGACCTAACATAACGTTCTATGCTTTTAACATAACATTTCATCATATACACATCATACCATGATATATTGCATCACAATGTATCATATCATAAACGAGTCATAATGTAAACACTTCATAGTCATATCGTTCTCTAACTTATCATAGCCTTAACGTTCTTATACTTATCACAGACATATCATTACGTGAACGTACCTT
Organism: Cucurbita pepo subsp. pepo; assembly: GCF_002806865.2. Taxonomy (NCBI): domain Eukaryota; kingdom Viridiplantae; phylum Streptophyta; class Magnoliopsida; order Cucurbitales; family Cucurbitaceae; genus Cucurbita; species Cucurbita pepo. Next base: position 23,516 of record NW_019646571.1, read on the forward strand.
AGTCATCTCATCACAAGAACTTAACCTAACGCTATCGTTCTATCAATCCTAACGCTATCGTTCTATCAATCTATCACAAACCTAACCCTTTCTACCCGTAGCCTAACCGTATTCTTCCATCAATCTCTCTTATCTATATCACTCCGGTATGTAACCTAACCTTAACGTTTCGTGAACATATTTTACTCCTATCATTACATTTCGTTTTGTGCATCCTTCTTGTATCCTATCTCAAACATATCCTTGAACACATTGTACCGTAATTATTATCATACAATTCACATTTTATAACATTTACATAACACATAGGAAGCATATCGATCCACAGACAATTCACACATATCAATATATATGACACGTGCAGAACCACAAGGCACGTTGATAAGATAAGGAAATCAATACAAGGGAAATAAGATTCGGATTACCTTGTTGATCGAATATCTTAAGACAAGAATATTGTTTGAGATTCGAATCACTCCACAAGCAAGATTGATCATGTCGAGCTTGAATGATTCTACATGCAATCTAAACTACATAGAATTGCAAAGAAACTTAGCCATTGGCTAAAGAAGAGCACAAAGGTTTCTTTTACTATATTTTCCAAGTCTGCTTACAAATACAACATACAATAACTAGCCATGATGTAAATGTAAATGTAACATTCCTACTTTATGGCCATAATTAGCCATGATGTAAATGTAACCGAAATTAAATAAAAAGTCTTAAAATACAATAACTCTAAATTACTCTAAATTGTAACCCACCCAAAATTTACAACAATCAAACTTCATTCTTCTTCAATGTGGCATGAATTGAAACATCTTTTGATAATTTTGACAACCTTTTCTTCACATCTTCATTGAAGTATATTGTATGATTGATGTCTCTTGGTTCATATCACATGTGTCAACATCAAATATAACCAGATAGTAAGGTCACTTACCTGGTTAGCTTAGGCTGATGTTCCGTCGTTATCCTTAATGAAAGTCCATTGAAATCCAAGTCAACCTATGTGAGCCCATGACACGAGTTTCAAGTTTGAACTCTATAAAATTATTTTTCTAATTTAGATTGGTCCTTGTTAAATTATGATATTTCGTGTTAGACTACATTTATTGGAGTTCCTTACCCTCTCATATTTACTGTTTTATTTTTGAAAATATTTCCTGTTAGACAGAAATTGATTGGAGTTCCTTGCCCTCTCATATTTACTATTTTCCTTGCCCTCTCATATTTACTGTTTTATTTTTTAAAATTCTGTTCAAATCTTTTCTCAATCTTCGCTCTTCCTCGGTAATTATTTTCACTAAAAGATATTATTGGTCAATTTTCCTAATCTATTCTTACTTCCAAATCTTTTTTTTTTTCTTTCCTTCTTTTTAGTTAAGATTTCCACTCCCTTTTAATTTAATTGATTTATTTGGTTATATTCTTTTTCTATAATTATGACAACCTAAATCATTCCAACATTTTAGTAGATCTAAAATATAATTGGTTGTATTTCCTAAAACTCATAAACATTCTTTTCATTTAATCTGTAATTCAAAACTAAATAATTGTAATCAAATTAATATTACTTAAGAAAATAAGAGGAAGATTTAACATACCCCTACTAATCTCTTCAAATGACATATCTCCTTGGTCGAATTAAATCTGCTTCAACCTTTTGTTCTTTTTTTATGGGTAAATTTGCCGTTGTTTTTACCGAAAAGAATTCCTCATTTGTTGACAGATTTATTTTTAGGGAAGGAGTGGTGAGAGATTGAAGGGAGGAGGAGGAATCAGTTACCAAATGTTTTTTTTATTTAATATTTTTATTATTTATTTATTTATTTATTTATTTATTTATTTATTTATTTTTTTTTTATTATTATTATTATTATTATTATTATTATTATTATTATTATTATTATTATTACTCTTTTATTTTATTTTCCCCGGTTACATTTACTAACATATACTACAAATAGAAAACAACTATACTACGAATGAAATGAAATTCAACCTATACTAACCTATACTACAAATAGAAAACAACTATCCTATGCATGTGCCACGGTCACGGGATGTGCGATGCTGCCGTCGGTCTCACATGGGTGCCTTGCCTTTATCTGAAAATGTAGTAGCACGTGGCTTGAGTATTTCTAGAATACTCAGTAAGTGACCCCCTATCGGGGTTATGCAACAAGAACATGCAAAATGCTATGACAGGACCTATCATATGAGTCTATTTTTCCGACGACACTATTCTAATTGAGCAGCTTGGATGTGTACCATATACTCTACATACAACCCATATGTGCGAGTATGGGCTCAACAAACAATTCGCACACCGCTGGGCCCCTTTTCTTGTCGGACGAGCCTTCTCTGGTAGCTCAACTTTTGCTGGACACTCATTTGAATTAGTAACCGTCACGACAATATTAGGTAAAACATAATAATACTTCGCCTGCCTAATGGATGTATGCATCTGTACCCTCGTGATGAATAGAGGTATCCCCCCAATGCATGAGCACACATAATGCATGAGGTCCCAACATTTTTCCATTTTCAACCTTATTAAATATAACCTCGCTATCGTTTTCGTACATATCATATCGTTTCTCATTTTTTAGTCTACGTACCATACGCAATCCTAACGGGGTTATATTTCATGCAATTTATCATAATTTCATGTCATACATATCATGCTGTTTATTTACAAATTAGGAATATAGCCGCAGATTTCATGCTTTCATTTTTACCTATTATGACGTACTATCCATGCCAAAATCATCCAGAAATCACATAACGTCATAAGACAACACATCACATCATACTATATCGCAGGTCACATCAACACCAAAAACAAGATATATTTACATTCCACAACCTACATATTTTAAAGCATAATAGTCTAGCATACAAATTAATGACACGTGTGAATCCACGGGCACGCGCCAACATACATCATACAAATGCGTAACCTACGACGGTAGGATCACTTACTTGATAGACCTTAGCCAAAGTACTCCCTAAAATATAAACGTAAGCTCCTAGCTCCTCGTATACGTCCTACGCTTCCATTGGTGGTTGATTTCTATTGGATCATTTGACACCTTCGTTAGTATTTCACAAAAATAATTCATTTCCAACTTAAATTTGTGAAATACGGCCTTAAAATTATCTATTTTACCTTAACGTGGTTGAAAACAAGTCTGAGAGGGTCGGAATGGTGCTGAACATGTTGGAAATGGGTTTCCCAAGCGGAATAAGTCGCTGAGAAGCTGCCGTCAAGCCGATTGAGCTGTGCGAAATCGAGGGGTTTTTGAGCCAGAAGCTGACACGTGGCACGATCAGGAGGTGATGCGTGCCCAGGCGGTCTCGGGACAAGGCGCAGATCGGGTCGAGGCACGGGTCATCGGGTTGTAGTTGCAGGTCTAGGCTGAATTCTGCTGTTGGGGGTCGGTTTATTTCGATGGGCTGAGGGTTAAATCGTGTTGGGCCGAGAGGGTTTGGGCTGCGGCATGGTTTGGACCGTCAGCGTGGATTGGGTCCTCAGCTTCGGTTCGTGGGTCGGTCACGATTTCTCGGACCGATTTTTGGTTGCAGTTTCGGGTCGCAGGTGACGGGTTAGGCCGAGGCGCGAACTGGGCTAGGCCGAGACAATGACTGTCTTTGGGCCGAGCGGGTTTTGGGTTCCAGTTCGGGTCTCAGATCTAGGTCTCGGGTCGGGGCTCGTCTTCTTCGCCCGACTACTAGAATTTTTTCGGCTACTTTTCTGTTTCTTCGGTAACGTCGTTTCCGATGTCCGTGTTTCTTCTTTTCCTTTCGTTTTGGAGTCTCCTGTTCCCCCTAATCCCGTTTATGGTGTTTATTTATTTATTTATTTATATTTGTGTGTTTTTAATGTTCAAATGTTTCAAAATCGATAAATTTTGACATTCTTCACTACCACTTTCGAAATTATATACTGGAGCACAGTTTCTCCGTCAATTTTTAAAAATGACGAAAGTAGAGTTTTCAAGCTAGTGTTTTGCATTGTCAGTTCATTCAATGCTACAGTGTTTTTTTCTTCTTAATTAATTTATTTATTATTATTTATTTTTTTATTTTTACATATACAAAGATTCTAACACAAGAAATTAGGTTTTCAGAAATGTTTAAAATTATGTCAAAGTTTGTCTCAATTCTATTCTAGCCAAAAATATCACAAAAATAGTTTGAAAATAAAACTATGTTTTTGTTTTTACTTCTTTTACGTTTCAAAATATCAAAATTTAAATTTCCTTACCATACCCTTTCATTCACGGGAAATAAGTTTTTTTTTTTTTTTGTCAATTTTTGGAAACCACGAGATTAAGGTTTTCGCGCTAGGGTTTCACATTGTTGGGTAAATAATTCAATGTTATACAATTTTGTCTTCTTTATCATGCTTTAGTACTATTTTCTTGTACATATAGAAAGGGTCTAGAACGAGAAATTTTGTTTTTAGAACGACTTAAAATCATGTCAAAATTTCGCTAGTTGTAACCTAAAGAAAAATATCGCAAAAAATGGCCCAACAACGAATATATTGTTTTGAGTCTTTACCTATCATATGTTTCAAAATAATCAAATTTTGACTTCCCTCCCCATAACTTTTTAAAATGTGGACCAAAATTTAGTTTTTTCATGGAAACCATGAATTAGGGTATTGAGAAGGATTTTGCATGGTTATAATATTAATGCAAAAAGAGTCCAGCATGAGAAGTTAGGTTTTAAGAACGTTAAATTTTTTCAATTGTAACATGACGAATAATATCATAAAAATGACCCGACAAGGAAACTATCTTTTTTTTTTTTTTTTAACTTATGATACGTTTCAAAATCATCCATTCCGTCACAATTACTTTTATAAATAATTATAAGAGTTTAGTTTTTGGTTGATTTTTGAAGACCAAGTGATAGGGTTTTCTCATTGCCCTAATTCAATGGTTTAGGTTTTATTTTTTAAATTTTTAAATTTTTGTTTTAGTACTATTTCTTGTACATGTAGAAAGAGTCTATCACGTGAAAAAAAATAATAATAATAATAATAAAAAATTTAAAAAAAAAATAAATAACAAAAATGGCCCAATAGTGAAACTATTATTTTTATTATTATTATTTTTTTTTGCTTTTAACTTTCTTCGCCCTAACGTTTCAAAATATTTGTCAAAATTCAATTTTTTCGTCCATTTTTTATAGCATGAGATGAGAGTTTTCATGCTAGCTAGGGCTATGCATTGTCAGGTCATATATTCAATGATACAAGGTTTTTATCTTCTAAAATTCATATTTAGTACTATTTCTTGTGTTCGATAATGGCTTTCATAACGTATTAAAATCATGTCAAAGTTTTGCCTATAACATAACTAAAACCATTGCAAATATGGTCAGACATAACAATTGGAAAATTAAAAAAATATATAAATAGAAAAATAATAATAACAACTAATTCCATCTCCAAACTCTCACGCTACTCTCCCCTGAAACAATCAACTAACTCTTCAAAACCATCGGTTATTCTTGGACAAAAAAACATAAATTGAAACTGAAATAAAAGATTTTATGGGAAGAGAAACCTTACAAAGAGATGTTAATTGAAAAGGTTAATAGTTAGATTTTTGTATAGAATGATATTAAATTGATCAAAATACTCTCAACAAAACAAAATCAAAAGAAAAAAAAAATAGATGAGAAAGATAGGAAGATTTGAAAATCATTTGACAAAAAGAAATGGGATGATTTGGAATACAAAAGAAAAAAAAAAGATTTGGAATACCAAAAGAAAAAAAAAAAAGAAAAGAAATACAGACAAAGTGAGGAGGATTTGAAACAGATCAAAGAAAAAAAATAACAAGATTTGAAAAATAGAATCAAATGAGAAAAGAAAAAAAAAAAGAGAGAAAATCAAAAGATAAAAAAAAAAAAAGAGAAAGAAATACAAACAAGAAGATTTAGAAGTTCTAAGCCAATAGAAAATATAGAAATAGATAACATGAGAATAGATAATATGATAATAGATTTAAACGGTTCCAAATTGGAATTAAAAGAAGAAAAAAAATGGGAATATAATTAACTTGTTGAACAAAATTAGAATTAAAAGAAAAAAAATAAACATAAGAAAGAGGAAGATTTTAGAAAATAGAAGAAAATTACAATTCAAAATTAGAGTTGATTGAAAATAAGTTCGAGGAATTGCAAGACCATTTTTAAAGAAAGAAAAAAAAATTAGATTTGATTGATAAGTAGTGGAAACATAATTATAAAAAATCGAGAAACATGATATATTTTTAGGAAAGAAAAGAAAATCAGAATCAATTAAACTAGCTAAAAGTGATAGTAAACTCAACCAAAATATAACACAGAGAGAAAAGAATCTTACATTCGAAAAAATTGGAAGATTTGATAAATTATTATAATTTGTAAATATAATATTATAACAAACACTATTTGGATTAAATGATCCAATTAACATGACATAATATTGACATATTTTGATGTTCAGTTTTATTACTCAACACAATTTAGAAACAATGAAAACATGTTATTCAATTTTTACGAAGATCGTTTTAGAGCCGTATTTCACATTGTTAGTTGGATTATTAATAAAAATGTGAAATACTAACAAAAGGTGACGAACGGTGCGATAGGAAGCGAACCCTGGCAACCTTTGGAGTAGCTCTCGAGGAACGGGAGCTTACGTTAATTAAATTAGAGAGTATTGCGGCTAAGGCCCATCAAATAATTGGCCTTACTACAAGACTAAAAATTGTATGAGTTCTGATGATGTATGAACTGTGTCGTATGTTAGTATGTGAATATGTATGAACTGTGTTGTATGATGTCGTATGTTAGTATGTGAAGATGTATGAATTGCGTCGTACGATGCCGTATGATAGTATGTAACGACCCAAAATTTTCTACTTAATTTAAGGTTGTTACTGTATACGTACCATAAACATTGAATGCGAAAGACTTCATTTAAATTCCATAAAACATAACCTTTAACTTAAAACACAGCCATAGACTTACGTGTTTCGAAAACATCTTTAAAACGACACAACAAAAGACCCGAAATAAAATAAATAAGCGTTTAAGTTTAAAACATCCTATTCTATCCTAAGTCTAAGAAAATAAATACCACCATCCTATGCATGTGCCATGATCTCGAGTTGCGATGCCGTCGTCAGCCGTACAAGAATGTCTTGCCTTAACCTGAAAAATGTAGTAGCACATGGCTTGAGTATTTAAAGAAATACTCAGTAAGTGACCCCACTATTGGGGTTAAATGCAACAATCACATGCAATAAAATGATGGNTTAATGGTTGGTGACTGAACTTCATTTTGTTAGGGTTATCTTATAGGCCTATTTAAAGGCATGTAATATTCATGTTTGGGGGATTTTTTTTAATACAGAAAAAAAAACCTGTGTTTTCTTGATAACCTTTTGGTGTTATTCTTTTTCAAACCTTGCTTTAGGTTTGATGTTTAAACACATTTATTGAATTAGTTTTGATCAAGCTAATTCTGGAGTGAATTGTCTTGGTATCTAAGAGTGACCATCATAGATTCCAAGTTCGATCTAAGAGTCATTCATCTTCTTTAAGTTCTTCCCATGCTGGAATTTGCAAAGCTAGAGGTCCTTCTAGAATGTTTGCAAAACGCTCACAGAGAAAGCTAACTTAACGGATTGATTCCAACCAAGAGCTGGGCAATCTTTAGTTTATTGATTTGCCACCTACAATTTTATTGAATCTAACTTATAACCTTATCGTATAATTAAAATGCTAACAAAAATCTAATAATTGTATATGGGATCTGATTATTATAGACGGTTAAGATAGGAAACAAGATTTGATCCTAAATCAAAGGAGATCTGAGATAGAATNAGGATTTTACCGTAGTAACTGACAAAAATCTCTAAATCTGCAATCTACTGAAAGCCATTGTACTTCTCCTCACATCTGACTATTGTTGTTTTTCTGTTTCTTTCTTTTTCTTTTGTCAGGTGGGATGGGTCGAGGAGAGATAATTGTGGGAAGGGACGAAGGGTTAGTGGAGAGGGGTGGGGAATGATTATTTATTATTATTTTTTAATTATAATTTTAATTAATTAATTAATATTATTATTTTAACTATTTTTTTTTATAAAGTTTTTTTTTATTTGTTTATTTGTTTATTTATTTTTTGGCTATTACATTTCATGTCATTTATCGTGATTTCATTTCATTCATATCATGTTGTATACACACAATTTAAGAGACATAACATAACGCTTCATGCTTTTAATCTAACATTTCATCATATACATATCATACCATTACATATTGCGTAATAGCCCAAAAATAATAATAATAATAATAATAATAAATAAACAAATTAGTAAATGAGTAAACAAATAAAAATAGAAGCACTAACGTTAGATTAGGAAAAGAAACAGAAAAAAAAAATATCCCACATTATGCACAAAGAAACAGAAAAACAAACAAACAAATAAATAAATAAATAAATAAAAGACCGCAGAGTAGAGTAGAAGCATATTTACATGAAGAGAGATTTATGGTACATATTAAATCATTCCTTTTATCCTATTTTCATTTCATTTTTAGGAAATCACGACCAATTATATCTTAGATCTTCTTTTTGCAATGATTTAGGTCTATAATTTTATGTAACGACCCTCAAATTTACTTATTTAATCTAAGGTCATTAAATGCGGAATTTACATTAAATGGACCCTTATCATAAATGCGACTTATACTCGCCTTTTATTACCTCGTGAAAAAGAGAAGAATACAAGAGAAAGAAAGAAAAAGAACAATACTGAATAATGGTCTTAAACATACAATTTATACAGTTTACATTCAAACATTTCATACAATTATGCCATAATCATTCAAAAACAACATAAACGTATGATGGCCCATATCGTTAGATTGGTCGAGCAAGACTTGGTTGATAGGGCCCGTGCACCAGTGCTAAGTGCTCACTAGATGAACTCCAAAACACGGCCACAGAGATACCCCACGCCCATTTCACTGAGGCCAGTTGAATGCTCAATTATAAGGTGCCCAAGCCCTTAGGTGCAATATAATCCAAGAAGTGGAAGATGTGGTTCATGTGGTGGCAGATACAAACATGATTGACAATAATCACCATAATCACCATAGTTATTTACCTTGATAATAATCATGCTCACATGCACCCCAACAATTTTGAAATGTATAGACAATTTCAACTATGGCTTGACATGGTGTGATGGTTGTAAGGAACATAAAAGCTTGATAGGTGAAAAAGTACAAACGAATCATCGAAAAGATCTAAGTCATGCTAAGACACGAGTGATTTATAGTTGTTCTAGCATGGTCTAAAGGGAAGGGGAGTATGCCTCCTAGCATACGCTGACCACGAGTGTGGGATAGATAGCAAGGAACTATTAAGATCATGTTGCTAAAACTCGTGGGTAGATACAAAGTAAGTGCTTCGCCACCAAATATGGTACATCCGTCTTGACGAGAGTGTGGAGTCAAGTAGATTGAAGATATAAAGATATTTATGGAATACTTTTTAGAAGATTTAAACCAAGTAAACATTAACGAAAAACACACTTTTTAATCCCACTTATGTTTGTCATTCTCAACCTGGTATCAAAGCACGGATGGTCTTGGTGTTCTTAAATATCATTTTTTTTAATGACGGAATCAATCAAATCCAGCTTCAAAACTTCGGAGGTTGATTTAGCACATCCCTATTGCATTCATCACTCTGGTCAATCTATTTACTTGTTCCAATCAAATTAAATGGGACAAATTATCAATCCTGGAGTAAATCAGTGATGCAGGCTCTTATTATCAAAAAGAAATTTGGCTTCATTTATGGCGCAATTGAAGAACCAAATATGCAAATTCAAAAGAATTTAACTCTAGAATCAGTGTAACAGTATGATATTATATTGGAAGTAGATGTCGCTAAAGATATTATTCACGCCAAGACAGCTCGTCAAGGGTGATTTGATCTTCACACTCAATTCTCATAAAAGAATGCTCAAGCAATTTTTCAGATACAGAAGTCGATAGCAATGATGTCATAGAGAACCATGACACTGTCAACATATTTTACCAAGCTCAAAGCACTCTAGGATGAATTGGAAGCACACCGCACACCATTTACCTGTAATCAACGCCAAATACATGTTGATCCATGGGAAGGAGACAAGTTGATGCAACTACTCATGGAGCTCAATGAGTCTTTTAAAACGGTGAGATCTAACATATTGATGATGACTTCATTACCTAATGTGAGGAAAGCCTATTCATTAATTGGACAAGAAGAGATGCGACATCATGTAACTTCTGAACCTACTGAGAATTTCTCAATTGCAGTAGTAGTGCAAAAGAAGAACATATTTAAAATTCACCAAGGGTAAATCACGTGAACACTGCAATAGACCTGGTCATACAATTGATGAGAGTCGAACCCTTAAGTTTTACTGTAAATTTTGTGATAAAAATGGGACATACAGAAGATCGATGTCGAATGATAAATAATTCTAGAAAGGCAGTACAAGTCAATCAATGCAGCGATCGTGGATATCGATCATCTGCAAATAAGGCTGATGCTTCTCAACTGAATATAGAAGAACAGTCACCTAATTTCATTCCAAATTTTTCTTTTGAACCGTTACAACAAATAGCAAGCCTTATTTGCACTCAGTTATTGTTCTTCTGGTAATTTTGACAGTCATCAACGCTACAGGTTTGTTTCCAGTATCTACATTATCTGTTAACTCTGCTAGTTCTAATTCATGGATTCTTGATAGTGGAGTTCGGATCAAATAATATCCAAAACTTTTGTTATAACTGAACCAAAGGCTGCAATAATCTCTACAATAAATTTTCCTAACGGAGGAACAACACATGTGTCACATAACAATGTTTGTTTTAATTCTAACCTTAAATTAAACAATGTTTTATGTGTGCCTTCATTCAATTTAAACTTATGTCCATCAACAAACTTACCAATGACTTATAATGTTGTGTCACATTCTATCCTGATTCTTGTCTTATGCAAGACTTGGCTATGGAGAAGATGATTCGCTCAAGTAAACAATTCGGATCTCTTTATCATATTTCTTCATCTTCAATCAAATCTTCGGCTCATCAAGTATCTCAGCATATGATTGGTGGAATTTACGCCTAGGCTATCCTTCATTTTCTCGTTTTAAATTTATAGCTAATAAATTGCATCTTAATAATGCTACTTTTTTCTCATAACTGTAGTATTTGTCCATTAGCAAAATAAACTAGGTTGTCTTTTCCAAGAAGTTCAATAACAACACACTCTGCCTTTGATCGATTACATGTGATATTTGGGGACCTCATAAAATTCCTACTCATTCTGGTTTGCATTTTTTTCTCATTGTTGTTGATGGTTTTACTCGATGTACTTAGACTTTTCTTATGCAACATAAATCAGAACTACAACATATATCAATGAACTTTGTTAAATTCGACCAAACTCAATTTCACACTACTATCAAGATAGTACGATCAGATAATGGGACTGAGTTCGTTTCTTTACAATCATTTTTCACTTATTGTGGCATTGAAATTCATCATACTTGTGTCTATACTCTGCAACAAAATGGAGTAGTAGAACGTAAGCATCGTCATATCCTAAATGCAGCTAGATCTCTTTTATTTCAGTCACTTGTTCCACTTAATTTTTGGGGAATGTGCATTTTAACTATTGTTCATCTTATAAATAGAATATCATCAACATTGTTATCTAACAAAACACCCTTTGAAGCACCTTACAAACGACGACCTACATTGCTTAATGTTTTTTTTGCTGTAAATGTTATGCAACTCTAGTACATCCTAAACAAAAACTTGAATCTTGAGAAATTCCTTGTATTTTCGTAGGATATCCTAATGGTCACAAAGATTATAAGTTGTATGACATACAATCTCACAAATCTTTTATCAGCCATGATGTTAAATTTTGTAAATAGGATTTTTCTTTTTCATCAGCTTCATAAACGTTGACATCGGGCTCTTTCAACTCTCATTTTACTCTCTCTAATCCATCTTACTCAAACATCTATTTTCCTCCTATTTCGTCATCTCCTTCACCTTCTGTTCCTTCCCTAGATTCACCCAATAATTTTAATCCTACCTCATCTAATACAACAGTTCCACTCTGACGTTCTATTCATACCAAACAACCTCCAGCTTGGCATAAGGATTATGAGATGTCTTCTGCAGCCAATCATTTAATCTTTAGCTCAAAGTCCCAACACTCGCACTAGATATCCTCTTCATCATTATCTTTCATTCTCTCGTTTTCTCCTACTCAACGTGCTTTTCTAGCTCTTATTACAACCCAGACATAACCTAAAACCTATGATGAGACAGTTGGCGACCCATTATGACAACATGCTATGAATGCTGAAATTGCAACTTTAGAACGGAATCATACTTGGTCTCTTGTCCCTCTACCACATGGCCATAAAGCTATTGGCTGTCGTTGGGTGTACAAAATTAAATACAACTATGATGGTTTTGTTGAACGTTATAAAGCTCGACTGGTAGAAAAGGGATACACTCAGGTTGAAGGTATTGATTACAAAGAGATATTTTCTCCTACAGCGAAGCTTACTACACTTCGTTGCTTACTCACTATTGTTGCTACTCAAGAATGGTTCACTCATCAATTGAATGTTCAAAATGTTTTTCTTCATGGTAACCTAGATGAGGAAGTCTACATGTCTTTACCACCAGGTCTTCGCCGATAGAGGGAGAATACAGTATGTCAGCTACATAAGTCTCTTTGTGGGTTAAAACAGGCTTCTCGCAATTGATTCTCCATCTTCGCTAACCACTATACAAAATTCAGGCTACACTCAGTCAAAAGTCGATTACTCTTTATTTACTAAGAATAGATGTAACTCTTTCACAGCAGTTTTCATCTAGGTTGATGATATTCAGTTGATAGATAGTGATCTCAAAGAAATTCAACATCTCAAGACTTGTTTACTCGAGAAATTCTTTATCAAAGATTTAGAAAATTTGAAATATTTACTAGGCATTGAATTTTCTCGTTCTAGAAAAGGAATTTTTATGTCGGAATGGAAGTATGCTTTAGACATTCTTGTGAACAAAGGTCTTACAAGAGCATATCGAGAAAAACTTAATATGGAGCAAAATTTGAAGCTTTCTTTAATAGAAGGAGAGAAGTTGAATGATCCAAGCAAATACAAATGGTTGATTAGAAGATTAATATATTTAATTGTTACCAGACCTGACATAGTGTGATAAGACAACCCTACTCAGACCAACGATCCAAGCTTTTGTTGAAGCGAGAACCCTTAAATCAAAGAAATTAACACCTCCTTATACAAAATTCGGTCAACCAAGATGTAACGACCCGAAATTTTCTACTTAATTTAAGGTCGCTACTGTATACATAGCATAAACATGAATGTGGAAATACTTCATTTAAACTTTCATAAAACATAACTTTCAGCTTAAAACACAGCCATGGACTTATGTGTTTTGAAAACACCTTTAAAACGACACAAAAAAAGACTCAATAAAATAAATAAACGTTTAAAGAAAAAACATCTTATGCGTAAGTCTAAGAAAATAATATAACTACCCTATGCGTGTGTCATGGTCTCGAGTTGTGATGTCATCGTTAGCCATACAGGAATGCGTTGCCTTTACCTGAAATAGAGGAGCACGTGGCTTGAGTATTTTAAGAAATACTCAGTAAGTGACCCCACTATTGGGGGTTAAATGCAAGAACATGCGAATGCAATGACGAGACCTATCATATCAGNTCGATGTACTTAGACTTTTCTTATGCAACATAAATCAGAACTACAACATATATCAATGAACTTTGTTAAATTCGACCAAACTCAATTTCACACTACTATCAAGATAGTACGATCAGATAATGGGACTGAGTTCGTTTCTTTACAATCATTTTTCACTTATTGTGGCATTGAAATTCATCATACTTGTGTCTATACTCTGCAACAAAATGGAGTAGTAGAACGTAAGCATCGTCATATCCTAAATGCAGCTAGATCTCTTTTATTTCAGTCACTTGTTCCACTTAATTTTTGGGGAATGTGCATTTTAACTATTGTTCATCTTATAAATAGAATATCATCAACATTGTTATCTAACAAAACACCCTTTGAAGCACCTTACAAACGACGACCTACATTGCTTAATGTTTTTTTTGCTGTAAATGTTATGCAACTCTAGTACATCCTAAACAAAAACTTGAATCTTGAGAAATTCCTTGTATTTTCGTAGGATATCCTAATGGTCACAAAGATTATAAGTTGTATGACATACAATCTCACAAATCTTTTATCAGCCATGATGTTAAATTTTGTAAATAGGATTTTTCTTTTTCATCAGCTTCATAAACGTTGACATCGGGCTCTTTCAACTCTCATTTTACTCTCTCTAATCCATCTTACTCAAACATCTATTTTCCTCCTATTTCGTCATCTCCTTCACCTTCTGTTCCTTCCCTAGATTCACCCAATAATTTTAATCCTACCTCATCTAATACAACAGTTCCACTCTGACGTTCTATTCATACCAAACAACCTCCAGCTTGGCATAAGGATTATGAGATGTCTTCTGCAGCCAATCATTTAATCTTTAGCTCAAAGTCCCAACACTCGCACTAGATATCCTCTTCATCATTATCTTTCATTCTCTCGTTTTCTCCTACTCAACGTGCTTTTCTAGCTCTTATTACAACCCAGACATAACCTAAAACCTATGATGAGACAGTTGGCGACCCATTATGACAACATGCTATGAATGCTGAAATTGCAACTTTAGAACGGAATCATACTTGGTCTCTTGTCCCTCTACCACATGGCCATAAAGCTATTGGCTGTCGTTGGGTGTACAAAATTAAATACAACTATGATGGTTTTGTTGAACGTTATAAAGCTCGACTGGTAGAAAAGGGATACACTCAGGTTGAAGGTATTGATTACAAAGAGATATTTTCTCCTACAGCGAAGCTTACTACACTTCGTTGCTTACTCACTATTGTTGCTACTCAAGAATGGTTCACTCATCAATTGAATGTTCAAAATGTTTTTCTTCATGGTAACCTAGATGAGGAAGTCTACATGTCTTTACCACCAGGTCTTCGCCGATAGAGGGAGAATACAGTATGTCAGCTACATAAGTCTCTTTGTGGGTTAAAACAGGCTTCTCGCAATTGATTCTCCATCTTCGCTAACCACTATACAAAATTCAGGCTACACTCAGTCAAAAGTCGATTACTCTTTATTTACTAAGAATAGATGTAACTCTTTCACAGCAGTTTTCATCTAGGTTGATGATATTCAGTTGATAGATAGTGATCTCAAAGAAATTCAACATCTCAAGACTTGTTTACTCGAGAAATTCTTTATCAAAGATTTAGAAAATTTGAAATATTTACTAGGCATTGAATTTTCTCGTTCTAGAAAAGGAATTTTTATGTCGGAATGGAAGTATGCTTTAGACATTCTTGTGAACAAAGGTCTTACAAGAGCATATCGAGAAAAACTTAATATGGAGCAAAATTTGAAGCTTTCTTTAATAGAAGGAGAGAAGTTGAATGATCCAAGCAAATACAAATGGTTGATTAGAAGATTAATATATTTAATTGTTACCAGACCTGACATAGTGTGATAAGACAACCCTACTCAGACCAACGATCCAAGCTTTTGTTGAAGCGAGAACCCTTAAATCAAAGAAATTAACACCTCCTTATACAAAATTCGGTCAACCAAGATGTAACGACCCGAAATTTTCTACTTAATTTAAGGTCGCTACTGTATACATAGCATAAACATGAATGTGGAAATACTTCATTTAAACTTTCATAAAACATAACTTTCAGCTTAAAACACAGCCATGGACTTATGTGTTTTGAAAACACCTTTAAAACGACACAAAAAAAGACTCAATAAAATAAATAAACGTTTAAAGAAAAAACATCTTATGCGTAAGTCTAAGAAAATAATATAACTACCCTATGCGTGTGTCATGGTCTCGAGTTGTGATGTCATCGTTAGCCATACAGGAATGCGTTGCCTTTACCTGAAATAGAGGAGCACGTGGCTTGAGTATTTTAAGAAATACTCAGTAAGTGACCCCACTATTGGGGGTTAAATGCAAGAACATGCGAATGCAATGACGAGACCTATCATATCAGTCAATTTTCCTACGACACTATTCTAATGGGAAGCTTGGATGTGTATCATTTACTTTACACACAACCCATACGTGCAAGTATGGGCTCACCAGACAGTTCGCACACCGCTGGGCCCCTTTTCCTGTCGGGCGAGCCTTCTCTGGTAGCTCAACTTTTGCCGGACATTCATTAGAATTAGTAACCGTCATGGCAACATTATGTAAAACATAACGATACTTCGCCTGCCTAATGGATGTACGCGTCCGTACCCTCGTGATGGAATAGGGGTATCCCCCAATGCATGAGCACACATAATGCCTGAGGTCCCAACATTTTTCCATTTTCATTATCATTTAATACAACCCCGCTAGCATTATATACATATCATATCATTTTCATATCGTTTCAGATATCGTTCATCATTCATATCATATCGTTTCTCATTTTTCAGTTCTCATATCATACATAACTCTAACGGGGTTATATATCATGCCATTTTTCATGATTTCATGTCATTCATATCATGCCATTTATCGTGATTTCATGTCATTCATATCATGTTGTATACACACAATTTAATAGACATAACATAACGTTCTATGCTTTTAACATAACATTTCATCATATACATATCATACCATAACATATTGCATCACAATGTATCATATCACAATGTTCCAGTTGGAACATTTGGAACACCGTAATCCTTATCATCTTCCCCCTTTTCAAAAGGATTCGTCCTCGAATTAGGAAAATCATCACTTACATCAAAAGGACTCGAGTCAACAACATTGAAAGTAGAATGTACAAAAAATTCTCGANTTTTCTTTTTCATCAGCTTCATAAACGTTGACATCGGGCTCTTTCAACTCTCATTTTACTCTCTCTAATCCATCTTACTCAAACATCTATTTTCCTCCTATTTCGTCATCTCCTTCACCTTCTGTTCCTTCCCTAGATTCACCCAATAATTTTAATCCTACCTCATCTAATACAACAGTTCCACTCTGACGTTCTATTCATACCAAACAACCTCCAGCTTGGCATAAGGATTATGAGATGTCTTCTGCAGCCAATCATTTAATCTTTAGCTCAAAGTCCCAACACTCGCACTAGATATCCTCTTCATCATTATCTTTCATTCTCTCGTTTTCTCCTACTCAACGTGCTTTTCTAGCTCTTATTACAACCCAGACATAACCTAAAACCTATGATGAGACAGTTGGCGACCCATTATGACAACATGCTATGAATGCTGAAATTGCAACTTTAGAACGGAATCATACTTGGTCTCTTGTCCCTCTACCACATGGCCATAAAGCTATTGGCTGTCGTTGGGTGTACAAAATTAAATACAACTATGATGGTTTTGTTGAACGTTATAAAGCTCGACTGGTAGAAAAGGGATACACTCAGGTTGAAGGTATTGATTACAAAGAGATATTTTCTCCTACAGCGAAGCTTACTACACTTCGTTGCTTACTCACTATTGTTGCTACTCAAGAATGGTTCACTCATCAATTGAATGTTCAAAATGTTTTTCTTCATGGTAACCTAGATGAGGAAGTCTACATGTCTTTACCACCAGGTCTTCGCCGATAGAGGGAGAATACAGTATGTCAGCTACATAAGTCTCTTTGTGGGTTAAAACAGGCTTCTCGCAATTGATTCTCCATCTTCGCTAACCACTATACAAAATTCAGGCTACACTCAGTCAAAAGTCGATTACTCTTTATTTACTAAGAATAGATGTAACTCTTTCACAGCAGTTTTCATCTAGGTTGATGATATTCAGTTGATAGATAGTGATCTCAAAGAAATTCAACATCTCAAGACTTGTTTACTCGAGAAATTCTTTATCAAAGATTTAGAAAATTTGAAATATTTACTAGGCATTGAATTTTCTCGTTCTAGAAAAGGAATTTTTATGTCGGAATGGAAGTATGCTTTAGACATTCTTGTGAACAAAGGTCTTACAAGAGCATATCGAGAAAAACTTAATATGGAGCAAAATTTGAAGCTTTCTTTAATAGAAGGAGAGAAGTTGAATGATCCAAGCAAATACAAATGGTTGATTAGAAGATTAATATATTTAATTGTTACCAGACCTGACATAGTGTGATAAGACAACCCTACTCAGACCAACGATCCAAGCTTTTGTTGAAGCGAGAACCCTTAAATCAAAGAAATTAACACCTCCTTATACAAAATTCGGTCAACCAAGATGTAACGACCCGAAATTTTCTACTTAATTTAAGGTCGCTACTGTATACATAGCATAAACATGAATGTGGAAATACTTCATTTAAACTTTCATAAAACATAACTTTCAGCTTAAAACACAGCCATGGACTTATGTGTTTTGAAAACACCTTTAAAACGACACAAAAAAAGACTCAATAAAATAAATAAACGTTTAAAGAAAAAACATCTTATGCGTAAGTCTAAGAAAATAATATAACTACCCTATGCGTGTGTCATGGTCTCGAGTTGTGATGTCATCGTTAGCCATACAGGAATGCGTTGCCTTTACCTGAAATAGAGGAGCACGTGGCTTGAGTATTTTAAGAAATACTCAGTAAGTGACCCCACTATTGGGGGTTAAATGCAAGAACATGCGAATGCAATGACGAGACCTATCATATCAGTCAATTTTCCTACGACACTATTCTAATGGGAAGCTTGGATGTGTATCATTTACTTTACACACAACCCATACGTGCAAGTATGGGCTCACCAGACAGTTCGCACACCGCTGGGCCCCTTTTCCTGTCGGGCGAGCCTTCTCTGGTAGCTCAACTTTTGCCGGACATTCATTAGAATTAGTAACCGTCATGGCAACATTATGTAAAACATAACGATACTTCGCCTGCCTAATGGATGTACGCGTCCGTACCCTCGTGATGGAATAGGGGTATCCCCCAATGCATGAGCACACATAATGCCTGAGGTCCCAACATTTTTCCATTTTCATTATCATTTAATACAACCCCGCTAGCATTATATACATATCATATCATTTTCATATCGTTTCAGATATCGTTCATCATTCATATCATATCGTTTCTCATTTTTCAGTTCTCATATCATACATAACTCTAACGGGGTTATATATCATGCCATTTTTCATGATTTCATGTCATTCATATCATGCCATTTATCGTGATTTCATGTCATTCATATCATGTTGTATACACACAATTTAATAGACATAACATAACGTTCTATGCTTTTAACATAACATTTCATCATATACATATCATACCATAACATATTGCATCACAATGTATCATATCACAATGTTCCAGTTGGAACATTTGGAACACCGTAATCCTTATCATCTTCCCCCTTTTCAAAAGGATTCGTCCTCGAATTAGGAAAATCATCACTTACATCAAAAGGACTCGAGTCAACAACATTGAAAGTAGAATGTACAAAAAATTCTCGAGGAAGATCAATTTTATAGGCATTGTTATTAATTCTTTCAAGGAGTTGATAAGGGTCATCCCCTCTTCGATGTAATTTTGTCTTCCTTTAAGATGAGAATCACTCCTTCCCAAAACACTGGTGCTAGACACCTCCACCCATACAGGGCTTCAAATGGCACCATCTGAATTGTTGCCTGATAACTATTTTTATAAGGAAACTCCATGAGGGGTAGGTGTCTATCACACAATCTCTGAGCATGTCCTCCAATACTTGATTCAACCTCTCGGTCTATCCATCTACCTGAGGGTGGAAGGCTATACTAAAGTGAAGTTGGGTACCCAAAGCTTTCTGCAAACCCTTCCAAAAATGAGAGGAAAATCTAGCATTGCGATCCGACACAAGGGATATAGGTACCCTATGCAACCAAACTATTTCTCAGTTATACAACTAAACCTATCGATCTACTCGAAATGTGCTCTTACCTAAAATAAAGTGAGCTTTCTTGGTGAGTCTATCAATAATAACCCAAATCACATAAAATCCTCGCCTTGTCTTAGGTAAGACCGAGATGAAATCAATGCTCACCTCCTCCCTCTTCCACTAGGGTATGTTTAAGGGTTGTAGTAACCCTACATGGTATTGTCTTAGGGCTTTTACCTACTGGTTAGGCAACAACCCACAAACTCCATAACGTCTCTCTTCATTCTCTGCCACCAGTAGCTACTCTTCAAGTCCTGATACATCTTCGTATTTCCAGAGTGAAACATATAGGACGTGTTGTGTGCTTCAGACAAAATCTCCTTAAGATTTCTCTCATCCCTCGGTACACACTGACCTCCCTACCACAACCGTAATAGCCCAAAAAAAAAATAATAAATAAACAAATAAAAATAGTTATAAAAAAAAGGATTTGGTTAAAAAATAATCATAATTATAATAGATAAATAAATAATAATAATTAAAAAANAAAATTTGAAATATTTACTAGGCATTGAATTTTCTCGTTCTAGAAAAGGAATTTTTATGTCGGAATGGAAGTATGCTTTAGACATTCTTGTGAACAAAGGTCTTACAAGAGCATATCGAGAAAAACTTAATATGGAGCAAAATTTGAAGCTTTCTTTAATAGAAGGAGAGAAGTTGAATGATCCAAGCAAATACAAATGGTTGATTAGAAGATTAATATATTTAATTGTTACCAGACCTGACATAGTGTGATAAGACAACCCTACTCAGACCAACGATCCAAGCTTTTGTTGAAGCGAGAACCCTTAAATCAAAGAAATTAACACCTCCTTATACAAAATTCGGTCAACCAAGATGTAACGACCCGAAATTTTCTACTTAATTTAAGGTCGCTACTGTATACATAGCATAAACATGAATGTGGAAATACTTCATTTAAACTTTCATAAAACATAACTTTCAGCTTAAAACACAGCCATGGACTTATGTGTTTTGAAAACACCTTTAAAACGACACAAAAAAAGACTCAATAAAATAAATAAACGTTTAAAGAAAAAACATCTTATGCGTAAGTCTAAGAAAATAATATAACTACCCTATGCGTGTGTCATGGTCTCGAGTTGTGATGTCATCGTTAGCCATACAGGAATGCGTTGCCTTTACCTGAAATAGAGGAGCACGTGGCTTGAGTATTTTAAGAAATACTCAGTAAGTGACCCCACTATTGGGGGTTAAATGCAAGAACATGCGAATGCAATGACGAGACCTATCATATCAGTCAATTTTCCTACGACACTATTCTAATGGGAAGCTTGGATGTGTATCATTTACTTTACACACAACCCATACGTGCAAGTATGGGCTCACCAGACAGTTCGCACACCGCTGGGCCCCTTTTCCTGTCGGGCGAGCCTTCTCTGGTAGCTCAACTTTTGCCGGACATTCATTAGAATTAGTAACCGTCATGGCAACATTATGTAAAACATAACGATACTTCGCCTGCCTAATGGATGTACGCGTCCGTACCCTCGTGATGGAATAGGGGTATCCCCCAATGCATGAGCACACATAATGCCTGAGGTCCCAACATTTTTCCATTTTCATTATCATTTAATACAACCCCGCTAGCATTATATACATATCATATCATTTTCATATCGTTTCAGATATCGTTCATCATTCATATCATATCGTTTCTCATTTTTCAGTTCTCATATCATACATAACTCTAACGGGGTTATATATCATGCCATTTTTCATGATTTCATGTCATTCATATCATGCCATTTATCGTGATTTCATGTCATTCATATCATGTTGTATACACACAATTTAATAGACATAACATAACGTTCTATGCTTTTAACATAACATTTCATCATATACATATCATACCATAACATATTGCATCACAATGTATCATATCACAATGTTCCAGTTGGAACATTTGGAACACCGTAATCCTTATCATCTTCCCCCTTTTCAAAAGGATTCGTCCTCGAATTAGGAAAATCATCACTTACATCAAAAGGACTCGAGTCAACAACATTGAAAGTAGAATGTACAAAAAATTCTCGAGGAAGATCAATTTTATAGGCATTGTTATTAATTCTTTCAAGGAGTTGATAAGGGTCATCCCCTCTTCGATGTAATTTTGTCTTCCTTTAAGATGAGAATCACTCCTTCCCAAAACACTGGTGCTAGACACCTCCACCCATACAGGGCTTCAAATGGCACCATCTGAATTGTTGCCTGATAACTATTTTTATAAGGAAACTCCATGAGGGGTAGGTGTCTATCACACAATCTCTGAGCATGTCCTCCAATACTTGATTCAACCTCTCGGTCTATCCATCTACCTGAGGGTGGAAGGCTATACTAAAGTGAAGTTGGGTACCCAAAGCTTTCTGCAAACCCTTCCAAAAATGAGAGGAAAATCTAGCATTGCGATCCGACACAAGGGATATAGGTACCCTATGCAACCAAACTATTTCTCAGTTATACAACTAAACCTATCGATCTACTCGAAATGTGCTCTTACCTAAAATAAAGTGAGCTTTCTTGGTGAGTCTATCAATAATAACCCAAATCACATAAAATCCTCGCCTTGTCTTAGGTAAGACCGAGATGAAATCAATGCTCACCTCCTCCCTCTTCCACTAGGGTATGTTTAAGGGTTGTAGTAACCCTACATGGTATTGTCTTAGGGCTTTTACCTACTGGTTAGGCAACAACCCACAAACTCCATAACGTCTCTCTTCATTCTCTGCCACCAGTAGCTACTCTTCAAGTCCTGATACATCTTCGTATTTCCAGAGTGAAACATATAGGACGTGTTGTGTGCTTCAGACAAAATCTCCTTAAGATTTCTCTCATCCCTCGGTACACACTGACCTCCCTACCACAACCGTAATAGCCCAAAAAAAAAATAATAAATAAACAAATAAAAATAGTTATAAAAAAAAGGATTTGGTTAAAAAATAATCATAATTATAATAGATAAATAAATAATAATAATTAAAAAATAAGATACCTCTCTCTCTCCACCAATCTTTCACATCCTTTCCCAATTATCTCCCCTCAACTCCTCCTCAACTTCAGAATAATAGTTCTCCTAGAGAAAAAAGAAACAAAATAGAGAAGAAAAAGATTTCTCATACAAACGAGAAAGAAAAGATTGAAGATTTATTTGGGAGAGAAAAAAGGAAATCGCTCTCAAGTAGATTTAATGGGAAGAATAGACACAGACAAATTTTTCAGTAAGATTTTCCTTTTATTTTATATTGTTGTAATTATTTAGATTTTTAATTATGGTCAGGATCAATAGCATTTTTTTTTTTTTTTAAAGAGAAAAACAGTAAGAATCAATTTAAGTGTGCCAAAAATTAATTGTGAACCGAATTAAATGAAAAACAGAGCAAATACATAGGGAAGATTTGGAGATTTAAACTATATTTTTTAAAATTGTCTATGTGATTCAAGCACATAATAATATTGGTAATTTTTACATATACTATCAAACACAACCTAATTTATAAGAGATGACGGGCCATGAAAAGGAAATTACTTTTGAAATATTGTAAGAAAGCAGTGAATACAGTAACTATGTCTTTGGGAAAAAAACAATAGTAATAATAGAAAAGAAAATCTTTAATAAAAATAAAATTATATATAGATAAAGTCTCTTATGCTTGCATGAAGTTTAACACTGGATCATCATAAAATATAGAGAATTGCATTTGAAATTGATGTCATGGGTTCACATAGGTTAACTTGGACGCAAAGGACCAAATTGAATTTTTATTAAGGACAAATTGGTGACACAAGCCTAAATTAATCAAGTAAGTGACCTTACTATCGATATAGTTATATTTGATGTTGACACGTGTCCCGTGGTTCTGCACGTGTCATATATATTAATATGTGTGAATTGTTTGTGAATCGATATGCTTATGATATGTTATGTATATGTTATGATATGTGAATTGTATGATAATACTTACGGTACGATGTGTTCAATGATATGTTTGAGATTGGATACGAGAAGGATGCACTAAACGTAATGTAATGATAAGAGTAAGATATGTTCATGAAACGTTAAGGTTAGGTTACATATCGAAGTACTATGGATATGAGAGATTGATAGAAACGATATGGTCACGATCGATTAATAAAAGAATACGATTAGATTATGAGTAGAAAGAGATAGGATTATGATAGATTGATAGAACGATAACATTAGGATACGTTCTTATAACGATATGACTAAGGTACGTTCATGTAACGATATGACTGTGATATGTATAAGAACGTTAAGTCTATGATAAGTTAGGGAAAGATGTGACCACAAAGTGTTTACGATATGATATAATTACGATACGACATGTGAATGGCGGATATAGATATGTTGTCATATGATATGAAATATGTTATGGTATGAGATATGTGATAAATTGACATGTTTATGATATGATATATTGTGATGCAATATGTTATGATATGATATGTATATGATGAAATGTTATGTCAAAAGCTGGAATGTTATGTTATGTCTCCTAAATTGTGTGTATACAACATGATATGAATAACATGAAATCCCGATAAATGCTATAAAGTATAACTCTGTTAGAATTATGTATGATACAAGAAATGAAAAATGAGAAATGATACGATATGAATGAAAAACGATAGCGGAGTTATATTTAATAATGTTGAAAATGGAAAAATATTGGGACCTCATGCATTATGTGTGCTCATGCATTGGGGGATACCACTATTCCATCATGAGGGTACGAACGCGTACACTACTAGGTAGGTGAAGTATTATTATGTTTTGCATAATGCTGTTGTGACGGTTACTAATTCTAATGAGTGTCTGGCATAAGGAGCTACCAGAGCAGACTCGCCCGACAAGAAAAGAGGCCTAGCGGGGTGCAAACTGTCTGGTGAGCCCATACTCGCACGTATGGTGATGGTGTTAATATAACGCATGCAGAAGCAATTTGGATCTTAGGCACTCTAAGTACATCAGTTATAGTAAATTAGGTAGCAGGTTCAAAAGCATTAAAACTCAAAGAGTTTGAATACTAACATTTTGTAGTTCAAATCCCTTTTTCCTCACGAATCGGTTTCGAACCATCACTAGTGTCTTTCCTACTATTCTCCAACCTTAGAACGGGATTGTGGAATCCAGTGAGTAACTAAACTTGGAAGAGATTTAGTATATGTGAAGAGAGAGTTTGTGTGGGATTTTCTTAAAGTTTTTCGAAGAGTAATTCCATGTACTTTGATTACTACGGTTATCGAGTCATATTTGCATGCTCATGCAAATTTGAGATTACCAAATTTTGACACTCAAAATTCTAATTTGTGGGATTAATGACAAACAGGCTAAACCATATATTCCACGGAGTGAAGTCAACATTTTGACTTTCTCTATTTTAATTAGTAATTAATCTTATTGTGAATCTCTATTCATAATTAAAATATTTAAATCTTAATTAAATATATCTAATTCTCTCTTCTGGTTTAATTCACAATTAAAACAAAATACGAATATTTTCACAATTAAAATAAAATGCGAATATTTAGAGCAAATTCCTGTAATAGCCCTATAAAAAATCATAAATCAAGAAATAAACAAATAAAAAAATTTATAAAAAATAGTTAAATAATAATAATAATAATAAATAAATAAATAAATAAGGTTTGAGAAAAAGTAAAATGGCTTTCAACCTAATCAGATTGCTAGATTGCAGCTTTAGAGATTTTTGTCGGTTATTACTGTAAAATGTTATCTCAGATTTCCTTTTAACTATAAGAAATTAATTTAGGATAGATCTTCTTTCCTTTATCCAATATTTTAGCAGATCATGTAATAATGAGATCTCATTTCCCCGTATTCAATCCATTAGATTTTTGTTGGCAGTTATATAAATCTGTAAGATTAGGAAACAATATTAAAATGGGCCAATAATATCTGTTTATAAAATAAATACTGAGAGTAATATCTATTAGAGAATAAAAATCTATTTACTTCATAGAAGTAAGGATGGAAGATGGAGGAAAGATTTGGTGAACATAATTTAAAAATAAAATCGAAAATATTTGAGTACAAGAAACTCCATTAAATTTTGTTAGTATGTAACGACCCAAAATTTTCTACTTAAATTAAGTTATTGTATACGTAACATAAACATTGAATGCGGAAGACCTCATTTAAATTTCATAAAACATAATCTTTATCTTAAAACACACCCATGGACTTACGTGTTTCGAAAACATCTTTAAAACAACACAACAAAAGACCCGAAATAAAATAAATAAGCGTTTAAGTTTAAAACATCCTATTCTAGCCTAAGTCTAAGAAAGTAAATACCGCTATCCTATGCATGTGTCATGGTCTCAAGTTGCGATGCCGTCATCAGCCGTACAGGAATGCCTTGCCTTAACCTGAAAAATGTAGTAGCACATGACTTGAGTATTTAAAGAAATACTCAGTAAGTGACCCCACGATTGGGGTTAAATGCAACAATCACATGTAATGAGATGATGGGACCTATATTTCATTCCGTTTTCCCTACGGTGCTGTCCTAACGGGTAATTTTGGGCGTGTACCATATACTCTACACACAGCCCATACGTACGAGTATGGGCTCACCAGCTAGTTCGCACACCACTGGGCCACTTTCCTTATCCAGTGGGCATACTCTGGGAGCCCCTTAGGTCGGACACCTGCTAGAACTAGTAATCATCACGACGGCGCTATGCAAAGCATAATGATCGTTGTCCTGCCACTGGATGTACGCGCCCGTACCCTCGTGATGGGGATAGGGGTATCCCCCCAAATGCATGAGCACACATACTGCATGAGGTCCCAAAACTTTTCCATTTTCATTATCCTTTAATACAAACCCGCTAGCATTATGTACATATCATATCATTTTTCATATCGTTTCAGTTATCGTTCATCATTCATGTCATATCGTTTCTCATTCTTCAGTTCTCAAATCCTACATAATTCTAACGGGGTTATATTTTATGCCATTTATCGTAATTTCATGTCATTCATATCATGCTGTATACACACAATTTAAGAGACCTAACATAACGTTCTATGCTTTTAACATAACATTTCATCATATACACATCATACCATGACATATTGCATCACAAT
>NW_019646571.1:52392-54328 GCF_002806865.2 Cucurbita pepo subsp. pepo
TCTGTTTGCACTCATTTACACAAATGAAGCTCTCAATCTCACCTCTCAAAATTTTGAATAGAGCAAAGATTGAATTTTGAACTCTGGGTCGATTAAAATCTAAAAACATGAAAGTAAATAAAAATCAAATTGAAAAAAAAAAATGCAAAGGAAACATATATCTGATCTTGAGCCTGAAGCTCTAATACCAAATGATAAGATAAGAAATCAACTACAAGGGGAATAATATTCGGATTACCTTGTTGATCGAATATCTCAAGGCAAGAACACTTGATTGAGATTCGAATCACTCCACAAGCAAGATCGATCATATCTAGCTTGAATGACTCTAGAACCATGCCGCACAAAGGACGTAGAAGAGGTAGGAGAGGGAGTGGATGACCTCCCATTAGGAGAGGGGGAAGAAGAGAAACCGAAACTCTTTCCAAGAAGGATTGACTACTGAACCCTATGTGTTTGTACCACTTCCTGAACATGCACCCCCCCCCCCCCANCCACATCCTAAATACGTACCTCCCCCACAAGCTATACCCTCTCCTGAAAACGCACCTCCCCCACAAGCTGTACGCCCTCCTGAATACACACCGCCCCCTCAAGCTGCACCACAGGCCGAGTTAGACCCCGCCACAAGGTTAATGTTGGCGTCACTCCAAATGACAATGCAAACAATGCTGGCCACACAACAAGCCACGTTGTTAGCTACGCAACAAGTCGCGGCAATGGCCACGCAACCAGCCAACGCGGCAGCCACGCAACCGGTGGATGCGGTAGCTATACAGCCGACCAATAACCTGCAACCGGATAGAGGTGTGAGTTGAGATGCCCTGATGAACATAAGGTGGCGTGTGCGACGTATGTATTACAAAAAGATGCAGAAGTGTGGTGGTCGGATAATAAACAGAGTATCAAACGGGTGAGGGGATTACAACGTGGAAAACCTTTAAGGAAGCCTTCCTGAAGTATTATTATCCAAAGGAAACCCGTATAAAGAAACAACAAGAGTTTAACCATTTAACCCAAGGTGATCGCACATTGAATCAGTATGATCAGGAATTCATGAGACTAAGAAGGTTTGCACCGTCATTAGCAAACACTGAAGAGAAACAGACGAAGAAATTTGTGTTGGGGTTGAACCCGAAGACCCGCCGCATGTTGGAGGCTTTTAACCCAAAAACTTATGAATAGGCCCTGAGGACGGCCAAGGCCCTAGAGGAACCTCCAGAGGAGAAAAAACCGGAGCCAACGGTTGTCACAAAAAAGAAATGCCCTATTGAGGCTAGACCCACAGAATTCCAACCACCACTCAAGAGACTTTGATATCAGAATAGGCTACCTGCTCCACCCCCAATATCCCCATACCTAATATCGGAGAAACCCCTATGCGACTGTGGAAAACAACATGTTCGGAGATGTTTAGCAGGCTCAGGTATGTGTTATATCTGCAGTCATGCAGGTCACCTAGCCAGAACTTTCCCTACAAGAAGCACAGGAAATCCAAGGGAACCCCTTAGAGGACCGGTCATTCGAGAACCCACCATACAAACCCGCCCACAGACTAGGGCATATGCAACGACCAGTAAAGAGGCGAGAACGTCTGGCACCGTGGTGACAGGTACGCTTTCTATACTAGGACACTTTGCATTGACATTGTTTGATTATGATTGTAACGACAAAAAATTTTCTACTTAATTTAAGGTAGCTACTGTATACGTACCAAAATACGGCCGTTTTGGGTCTGAAATTGGATTACACAATGTTTTCTTCAAGTTTTTATCTGTTTTGAAGTTTGAAACCAGCACCTCCCAACTCTAGGATATACATATTTTGTATTCTTCATTCACTTATATGCATGTACTATATAGTGCAGGGGAGTATGGTCGCATGGCCGGACATTAGGAAGCCTGTCTGATAGCGCAATAGCGCGAGCTTCGAAAGG
>NW_019646572.1:0-9443 GCF_002806865.2 Cucurbita pepo subsp. pepo
AGCTAAACGTAAGCTCCCGTTCCGTGAGAACTGCTTCCTACCTCGCTGGAATTTGTTTCCTATCACACCGTTCACCACTTTCTATTAGTATTTCACAATTAATTTCCCTATAATTCAATAAATGTGAAATACGGCTCTAAAACGGCCTTAGATACCTTAATCGGGGCCAAAAACAGATCTGGGAGGGTCGAAACAGTGGAAATCGGGCTGAAAACAAGTGAGCCGAGCTGAACAGCCGCTGGGTGCCGCCGGAGCATCGCCGGAGGGAGCCCGAGCCGTTTGCGTCGCGTCTAGTCGAGCTGAGGGACTGCCTACGCCGCTATGTGACACGTGGAAGTAGTAGAGCGAGCCACGTCATGCGGTAGCGTCGGGTCAAAGCGCGGGTCGCAGTCTGGTTCGGGTCGTGGTCCAGGTCGCGGGCTGCGGAGGCTACTGGGCCAAGACTATCGTTGGGCCTTGGCTTATTGGGGTGGGCCGAAAGTTTTTTTTTTTGGGTTGCATGCCAGCTCGATTGGACCGTGGGTCTGGTCTCGGGTTGGTTCAACTGAACTGTAGCTTCTGGGCTGGTTTGAGGTTTGGGTCGCTTTAGTTGGGCTGGGCCGAAGGCAGAGGCCGAGGGAAAGAATGGGCCGACTCTCTTTGGTTTTGGGTTCGGGTTGACCCAGATCCGTGGATCTCGTCTTCCTTACCCGACTCTGGCCGATTTTTCAGCGAGTTTTCTCTCTCCTTCCCACGACGTTTCCGTTGCCGATTTTGGTCCTCTTTCTTTCTTTTCCTCTTTATTTGTCATCCTTCTTTCTTTTCTGGGAGTTTTGCGGCCTAAAGGTTCCTAAAACCACAGATCTAAGAACGATTAGGAAATACCCAATTTTTCGACTCGATTACCGACGACGGCGTTTACAAAAAATTACAAAACGCACCTTGTGTTATCGTGCTTTCATTAGGGATCCTTCTCGTGGCAGTAACAGGTCGTTTGGTGTTGGTTTGAGGGTGGTTTGAGGGTTCGTCGGAGAAACTGGACACTCGCCGACTTTTTTTTTTTTCCGAAATCTCTCTCTCTCTCTCGTAGTTTTCTGTTTTTTCTCCGTTTGGAGGTATCCTGATGGTGCTGGGAGTCGTGGGCTGAAGGCTAGGCATGCTGTGGCCATCGTTTCGCGTGGGTTCCGCAAAACTCGGCGGTCGTCGGAAAACTCACGGGTTTTCCGGCGACTGAGTTTTTTTTTTTTCTCGTTTTTTTTCTTTCTTACCCTGGTCGTTACATTATCTACCCCTAAAAAGAACTTTCGTCCTCGAAAGTCTCAAACTCTTGTATCAACTCGGGGTATTTCACTCTTATTTCGTCCTCACGCTCCCACGTGGCTTCCTCATTGTGGTGATTCCGCCACAGTACCTTAACGAACGCAATGCTCCTGTTGCATAAGGTTTTTACTTCTCTAGCTAAGATTCTTACTGGTTTTTCCTCGTAACTCAGATCTTCATTGAGTTGGAGTGGTTCGTAGTCTATTACGTGGATAGGGTCCGTAACGTACTTCCTCAGCATCGACACGTGAAATACATCATGTACTCTTGAGAGGGCTTGAGGTAGGGCTAACTTATATGCTACCGGACCAACTCGCTTTAGGATCTCGAATGGTCCAATTAATTTAGGACTTAACTTGCCATTATGTCCGAATCTTAACACCCCTTTCATAGGTGCCACCTTGAGGGATACTGGGTCCCCTACCTCGAACAACAGGCTTTTACGCCTTACATCGGTGTAGCTTTTCTGTCTACTTTGAGCAGTATGCATCCTCGCTTGAATTTTCTGGACAGCCTCATTGGTGAGTCAAACCAACTCGGGTCCTACTAATTCTCTCTCTCCTACCTCGTCCCAACGTAGTGGGGATCTGAACTGTTTCCCGTACAGGGCCTCAAATGGTGCCATTCCAATAGTTGCTTGGAAACTGTTGTTATACGAGAATTCCATCAGGTGAAGTTTGGAATCCCAACTTTCCTTAAAATCTAGTACTCAAGCGCGTAGCATGTCCTCTAGAATTTGGTTTAAACGCTCCGTTTGTCCATCTGTTTGGGGGTGAAAGGCGTACTAAAGTTTAGGTAGGTACCTAGTGCTTTTTGATGTCTGCGCCAAAACGCTGACGTAAAGCGTGGATCCCGATCCGACACTATAGACACTGGGACTCCATGTAGTCTTACTATTTCTTTCACGTACAGTTGTGCCCAATTGTCAACTGTATATGTAACCTTCCCAGGTAGAAAGTGTGCCGACTTGGTCAACCTATCGACAACTACCCAGATCACTGTATAGCCCTTGGGCGTTTTGGGTAAACCTACTATGAAGTCCATCGCTATGTTTTCCCACTTCCACTCTGGTATGCTTAGGGGCTGTAACAACCCCGCCGTCTTTTGTCTTGGAGCTTTCACTTGTTGACAAACTAAGCACTTGCTCACAAACCCGGCCACATCCCTCTTCATGCTCTTCCACCAAAAGTGTTGTTTTAAATCTTGGTACATCTTAGTACCTCCTGGATGCATGGCAAATGGCGAGTTGTGAGCTTCCATCAGTATCTTCTTCCTTAACTCTTCTATTGCTGGAACACATAAGAGTCGCTCATACAATAGTCCTTCATTTGATGACTTCGAGAATCCATCTACAGGACTTTCGTCTAGCTGTCCTAGGACTTTCTGTAAGTTAGGATCCTCTCGTTGGGAGGTAATAATTCTCTGCCTAAGCGTAGGTTGTACCATGAGTCAGGCCAACTGTGCTATGACTCCCACGGTCGCTACAGCTATGTTGGCTCGCTCGAACTTTCTTTGTATCCTTACTTCCCTCGTAATGAGGGCCGACGAGTGGACCGTCTTCCTACTCAAGGCATCTGCAACCACATTTGCTTTCCCAGGGTGGTACTGGATATCTACGTCATAATCCTTCACCAATTCTAACCACCTTCTCTGCCTCATGTTTAACTCTTTCTGGGTGAAGAAGTATTTCAAACTTTTGTGGTCGGTAAAAATTTGAGTTTTCTCGCCATACAGGTAATGTCGCCAGATTTTCAGCGCGAACACTACAGCGGCCAACTCTAGGTCATGGGTAGGGTAGTTCTTTTCATATTCTTTAAGTTGACGAGATGCGTATGCGACAACCTTGCCGTGTTGCATTAACACACATCCCAGTCCTTTCATGGAGGCATCACTATAGATCACATATCCTTCTGAGCTCTCGGGTACTATGAGTACCGGGGCGGTTACCAATCTCTCTTTTAGGTTCTGGAAGCTTGCCTCACAAGCATCATCCCATCTAAATGGCACCCCTTTTTTTGTTAACTTTGTTAAAGGCGAGGATATTTTAGCGAAGTCCTGTACGAACCTTCGATAATATCCCGCCAATCCTAGGAAACTCCTTATTTCCGTTACCGTAGTTGGGCGTTCCCATTTTGTGATCGCTTCGACCTTGGTGGGATCTACAGATATTCCGTCCTTTGACACCACGTGTCCTAGGAAAGAGACTTGTCGTAACCAAAATTCGCATTTGGAGAACTTGGCGTACAACTTGTGCTCTCTTAGGGTGGTTAGGACTTTTCGGAGGTGTTCCTCGTGCTCTAGGTCGGTTCTCGAGTATATGAGGATGTCGTCAATGAACACAATCACAAACATGTCTAGGCATTCTTTGAATACCCGGTTCATTAACTCCATAAATACAGCTGGGGCATTGGTGAGGCCAAATGACATCACTACAAACTCGTAGTGACCGTACCTTGTCCTAAATGCTGTTTTTGGTACGTCTTTTTCATTAATCCTAATTTGGTGGTAACCGGACCGAAGATCTATCTTAGAGAATACTATTGCTTCTCTGAGTTGATCAAACAAGTCTTCTATTCTAGGCAGAGGATATTTGTTTTTTATGGTCCTCTTGTTTAGCTCTCTGTAATCGATGCACAGACGCATCGATCCATCTTTCTTCTTAACAAACAACACTGGCGCACCCCAGGGGGACACGCTAGGTCGAATGAATCCTTTATCTAGTAAGTCTTGCAGTTGCGCCTTGAGTTCTTTCAACTCAGCTGGTGCCATGCGATAGGGTGCTTTGGAAATAGGCCCAGTTCCCGGCTCGAGTTCGATGACGAAGTCGACCGCTCGGGAAGGGGGTATTCCAGGTAAGTCATCCGGAAATACATCCGGAAACTCGTTTACTATTGGCACGTTTACTAGGGTCTCTTCCTTTCCTCTCACGTCTACAGCACATGCTAATATAGCCCATCCACCTTGTTGGACTAACTTCTTTGCTTTCATCATCGAGACTACCTTGGGGGTAATCCCGGTATTTGTGCCTTTAAATTTAAAGGTAGGTCCTATCGGTGGTGAAAATTTTACTTCCTTTTGGTGACAGTCTATACTAGCTCGATTTTCAGCTAACCAATCCATGCCTAGTATGACGTCGAAATCTGTCATGTTTACCACCATCAGGTCAACGCTTAAAGTTTGGTTCCCTATGATTACTTGGCCATCCTTTACTCTATCCCTAGATACTAAGTCTACCCCCGCAGGGGTGCTTACAGACATTTCATGCAATAAGGGTTCTAATTCGAACCCTGCTTGTACAACAAAAGGCATGGAAATAAAGGAATGCGTGGAACCAGAATCAAATAAGGTAAAAGCAAAATGACCTAAAATGGATAGTGTACCTGTCACCACGGCGTCGGACCTCCCAGTGTCCTTGCTGGTTGACGCGTATGCCCTAGCTTGAGCTCGCGGTGGTGCTGGTTGATCCGTTTGCTCTACTACTCTGAGCGGGTTTGCTTGTGCTGCAGCATTTCCGGCCGTGCAGTTCACGGCGATGTGCCCCTCTTGACCACATCTATAACACGCTCGGCTGCCAGCCATGCACCTCCCACCGTGTAGTCTTCCACAGATAGTGCACCCTTCCTCTCTCCTCCCTCTGGCCCCATCTTGATTCCTAGGGTTCCTGTCAGTATGTCGGGGAGGGCGTCGCTCATCCCATCTAGGAGCGGGTCTGTTATTGGAACGGTGCCTACGTGCTGGTGGTGGACGGTCAGAGCCTCCTGATTCATGAGGACGCTTCTGCCCAATTATAACTGGCTCTTCACGTCGTTTCTCATCCTTTGGTTTCTCTAAAGCCTTGGCAGTTCTCAAGGCTTCCTCATAGGTCTTTGGGTTGAACGCCTCCAACATGCGGCGGATTCTTGGTTCCAAACCCAATACAAATTTCTCTGTCATCTTTTCCTCAGTGTCCACCATGGACGGTGCAAATCTCTTGAGTTTATTAAACTCTCTGTTGTACTTCTCCACTGTGAGTCCTCCCTGTACCAGGTGGGCGAACTCCTGCTGCCTTTTAAGTCGCTCTGACTTAGGATAATATTCTTTAAGGAAGGCCTTCTTAAATCGTTCCCAGTTCATTGGTCCCCCTTCTGGGTTAAGGAGGGTTTTGTTATCTCTCCACCATATCTCTGCGTCCTTTTGTAGGACGAAGGTTGCACAGGCGACCTTTTGGTTCTCTGGGCACTCCATAGTCTCAAAGGTGGTTTCCACCGCTGCAATCCACATTTGGGCTTCTATGGGGTCTACCAGGGAACCAGTGAATGGTCGAGGGTCGTATCTCTTGAAATCCCTTATCCAGTTTGAACATCTAACAGGTTGTGGAGGGTTTACTGGGGCATTGGCCTGAGCAGTGGCCTGTGCCTGTGCCTGTGCCTGTGCCTGTGCCTGTGCCTGTGCCTGTACCTGTGCCTGTACCTGTGCCAGTGCCAACGCCTGTGCCTGGGCCTGTGCTTGGGCTTGTTCCTGGGCCTGTTGTAGACTGGCTTGCTGATTGGTTACCAAGGTTTGAATTAG
Source organism: Cucurbita pepo subsp. pepo (assembly GCF_002806865.2). Taxonomy (NCBI): domain Eukaryota; kingdom Viridiplantae; phylum Streptophyta; class Magnoliopsida; order Cucurbitales; family Cucurbitaceae; genus Cucurbita; species Cucurbita pepo. The sequence goes on from NW_019646572.1 coordinate 5,848, forward strand.
GGCTTGGATGGAGTCACACATTAACCTAGTATTAGCATCTACTCCACCCACTGGGGGTGCAGCTTCAGGTGCGACTTGGAGTGGTAGGGTAGGCTGGGGTGGAGGTTCTACTTGTGGTGGAGGCTGTACTGGTGGTAAGACTGGGGGCGGCGTAACTGTTACCGGCCCAGTCTCTGATCTTTCTTGAGGTGGGCCCTCTACTGCCACACCTCGTCCTACTTCTCTACGACGGGGTCGCCCCCTTCCTCGTCTTCCTCTTCCTCTTCCTCTTCCTCTTCCTCGTCCTCCGGGCATGGTTCTATAAACCAATATAAGGTTGCTTAAGTCTAAGGCCTTAATACTATGCATATATATATATAACAATACGCACACTATGCAATACATCGTAACGCCAAAGAAGTAAACATTCATCATGCTAAGCATCATATCATGCTATTAACAAAATTACTCAGCATGCAACACATGCCGTCATACTCTTAAATAAATACGTGAAATATCACAACCATTTCAGTAATGTCAACATAAAAAAAATGCATGCGAGTTTTAAAACGTTTCTCTTTTCTTATCTTATGCAAGGCGTACCTGACGGTGACGGGGCATCGACGTTGGGACCGTGGAGCGTGCCAAGCCTACATCGTAGGCTAGTCTACAGAATCTAAAACCTAGAGCTCTGATACCAACTGTAACGACCCTAAATTTCCACATATCTAGAGTCGCCACTAACGTCTCATGCTCATCTCTAATGCAGAATAAAAACCTAAGCATGCTCATCTTTACTAGCGGAAAAATTTAAAACTTCAGAATACGTTAAAACATTGAAAAACACTGCCGGACTTACGTGTTTCAAACATCATGCTGGAGTTCAAAAGACAAAATAAAACGATTACAAATTAATTAATATAAATGAATGAAATGCAAACGCCCTATCCTAACCAAGACTAGGAATTTTAAATATGCAACTATCCTATGCACGCGCCACAGTCTCTGATCACGATGCCACCGTCAACCGTACATGGGAGCCTTGCCTTTACCTGAAAAACAATATGGCACACGGCCTGAGTATTTCGAAGAAATACTCAGTAAGTGACCCCACTATAGGGGCCATGCTAATGCAAACACATGCAATCATGAATAGGGACCTATCTCTAATCATCTTAGGGGTGGCCTCCAGTCTCGGACAAATTGGATGTGTAGTACTTCCCTACACACGACTCACACGTGCGAGTGTGAGTCCCCAGGGCGCTCGCACACCCCCTGGACCCTCTGGTCAAGCTAATCTGTAGCGACGTCCGGAGGTCAGCGGAACCCCATAGTGTCATGCGCCTCATGAACACCCTCATCTGTGTGCTTTCGCACCTGTGCGCATTCGCGCTCATCATAAGGTGCGCGTCCGCACTCATCATCTCTAGGGGAAGTAGCCCTATGCTTATGAACATACAAAATGCATGAGGTCCCTCTAAATCCATCGTAATGTCTCTTCTGACACAACCCTCTAGTCTCATCTCTTTGTTACTCTAGGTAACGCATATCGTGGATATTTATATTAATATCATTTTCATGCTCTTAGGGTTGTGTCCTACGTCGATCTAACGACATGATGCAATATGGCACTCATCATCATCTAGCATGCTCAATATGGAAAACATCATCATATTAAGGTAAAAATCATGCAATCATCATGCTCATCATAATGCCACAACGTGCGTCAAACATATTAAGCGTCACTCAACAAAATATGTATAAACTGGCACATATCATCAAGCATCATACAATTTATATAGCCTATCCTATAGTAAGGCCACTTACTTGGTTGGCCTCGGCCGAAGTACTCCCTAAATAGCTAAACGTAAGCTCCCATTCAATAAGTGCTGCTTCCTACGTCGCTGGGGTTTGTTTCCTATCACACCGTTCACCACTTTCTGTTAGTATTTCACAATTAATTTCCCTATAATTCAATAAATGTGAAATACGGCTCTAAAATGGCCTCGGATACCTTAATCGGGGCCGAAAATAGATCTGGGAGGGTCGAAACAGTGGAAATTGGGCTGAAAATAGGTGAGCCGAGCCGAACAGCCGCTGGAGGGAGCCCGAGCCGTTTGCGCCGCACCGAGCCAAGCCAAGGGACTACCTGTGTCGCTATGTGACATGTGGCAGCAGTAGAGCGAGCCACGTCGTGCGGTAGCGTAGGGTCGAAGCGCGGGTCGCAGTCCCGTTCGGGTCGTGGTCTGGGTCGCGTGCTGCGGTGGCTACTGGGCCAAGACTATCGCTGGGCCGAAAGTTTTTTTTTTTGGGTTGCAGGCTGGCTCAATTGGACCGATGGTCTAGTCTCGGGTTGGTTCAACTGAACCGTAGCTTCTGGGCTGGTTTGAGGTTTGGGCTGCTGCAGTTGGGCTGGGCCGAAGGCAGAGGCCGAGGGAAAGAATTGGCTAACTCTCTTGGGTTTTGGGTTCAGTTTGACCCGGATCCGTGGACCTCGTTTTCCTTACCCGACTCCGACCGATTTTCCGGTGAGTTTTCTCTCTTCTTCCCGCGACGTTTCCGTTTCCGATTTCGGTCCTCTTTCTTCCTCTTCCTCTTTATTTGTCATCCTTCTTTCTTTTCTGGGAGTTTTGCGGCCTAAAGGTTACTAAAACCACAGATCTAAGAACGATTAGAAAATACCCAATTTTCCGACCTTAGTTACCGACGACGGTGTTTACAAAAAAGCACAAAACGCACCTTGAGTTATCATGCTTTCGTTAGGGATTCTTCTCGTGGCGGTAACAGGTTGTTTGGTGTCGGTTTGAGGGTGGTTTGAGGGTTCATCGGAGAAACTGGACACTCACCGACTTTTTTTTTTTTCAAAATCTCTCTCTCTCTCTCTCGTAGTTTTCTGTCTTTTCTCCCTTTGTAGGTATCCTGATGGTGCTGGGAGTCGTGGGCTGAAGGCTTGGCATGCTGTGGCCGTCGTTTCGCTTGGGTTCCGCGAAACTCGGCCGTCGCCGGAAAACTCGCGGGTTTTCCAGCGACTAAGTTTTTTTTTTTTTTTTTCTNGCAACTAAATGAATTGGAAAAATTCAGGTACCTAGCCTACGAAAATGCTAAGATGTACAAAGAAAAAACAAAAATGTGGCATGACAACAAAATTAGGCCCAAAGAATTCTACAAAGGACAAAGAGTGTTGCTATTCAACTAAGGCTGAAGTTATTCCTTGGAAAATTAAAATCAAGATGATCTGGTCGGTTTATAGTTGAAGAAGTCACTCCCTATGGGGCAATAACGATAAAGCATGGAGACGAAAGGAGACCTTTCACATTGAATGGACAGAGACTGAAGCCATATTTGGGTGGAGAAGTAAAATAGGCATTGCCTCTTTAAGCTTAAAAAGCTGAAAAATAAAACATTTTGGAGCAAACGGGAGCTGTCAAGAAACGGTAACAGGTAACAAACTCCCGGGAAGCCAAGTTAGTTTTTCTTCTCCTTTTATTTATGCACTTTTAATTGTTTTTAAATAGTTATCTTCACTTATCTTAGAATGATAGTTTTTTTTAGATGTTATTTTACATTTTTATCATGAATGACTCGCATGCCCCAAGAAAGTAGCTAATTTTTTTTTT
>NW_019646572.1:10645-12108 GCF_002806865.2 Cucurbita pepo subsp. pepo
TTCGAAATGAAAAGAAAAGGGCAAGAACAAAATGGAGAACCTCCCAACACAAAAAGAAATATTCGCAAACGAGGAGGCGTACAACAGGTATGAACTCTTCAAGTCAAGAGTAGTGTTGGTGGAAAGAAGGTTCCCAGCATTTTACCTTACATTCCCGGAGTCCTTTCTTAACGTCATCAACGATCTAGGGTGGGAGATGTTCTGTCACAAAAGGGAACAAGAATATAGTGCCGATAGTGAAGGAGTTTTACGCACATATTGATCAAGTGGAAGGGTACACAACATTAGTAAGAGGAAAAATAGTTGATTGGAGCCCTAAACCCATCAACCAACTGTTTCACCTACAATCTTTTGAGTATGCCACCTTCAACGAAATGGTGCTAGCTCCATCGGATGATCAACTTGAGATGGCCTTGAAGATGGTAGCCATAGAAGAAACACGGTGGCAACTCTCGAGAGGAGGAGCAAGAACGATAATAGCAGCAGACCTCAACCCCGAAGCGAAAGTTTGGGCTGCCTTCGTAAAAACCAACTTAATACCCACTACACATGATACTACATTGTTAGCTGACAGAGTTTTACTTGTGTATGCAATCATAATGAATTTGAGCATCGATGTGGGCAAGATTGTAGCGGATGAGATTGACAAATGTGCAAGTAAGAAAATGGGGAGGCTGTTTTTTCCACAGCTGATAACCATGCTGTGCCTGGAGACTGCAGTCCCTTTTGATGAGGAAGAAGAAAGACTTGAGGCAAGGAATTTGATGGACTACATAGAAACCCATAGGGATGGCGCAAGCAGTGGCAAAAGGAGGGACAGCAGAGCAACAGATGATATGGATCAACTGCTAAAACAACAAGAGGCTTTACTTAGCTGGTGTGAAAACAATGAAGGGAGTTGTAAGGCGTATTGGTCTTATATCAAAAAGAGGGATGAGAAATATATAAAGCCTTAAGAACCATGTCCAAAAATTCAGCATTCTCAAGTTTTCCAGACGAAATTTTTAATGAGTGGAGCCGCAAAGAATCATCGCTTGCAGTAGAGGAGGAAGAGAACACTTCCTCTAGTAATGCCTAAAATCAAGGGAATTCTCTTACCACACCTTTTATAACCTTGCTGTCTGATTTACCTTGCTACCTGATTTAGAAGCATGCATCCTTATGTTGTGTTTGTTTTGTTGTATTGACTGCATATAATTTTGAATCATGCTCATGCATGCAACCTAGAAGCATGAAGTTCTAGAAAGGGTAATAGATCATGCATATTTTGTTTCATATGTAGTCATGATGTCTTGTGCAAGAACTAGGGATGTATTGTCAAATGCTTTATGGATAAATAAAACAGTAAAGGTGGAGCGGTGTGTTTTTGAAAAAAAAAGAAAAAAAAAGGTATCCTTATTGTTCAGGTGAGTTGCATCACAAATGTGGCCACACTGAAAACTACAGGATGCTAGCAAAAGAGT
>NW_019646572.1:12527-17414 GCF_002806865.2 Cucurbita pepo subsp. pepo
GGAGAAGAGAGGGAACAATGAAATCCTCTTTAATACTCTAGTTCCATAGAAATGAGACTTGAAGGGTAATAGAAGGGTTAGAAATAATTCTTCTCCTAGAGCCTTGTTAATAGAAATTACAACGATTATGGAAATAATCACCATTCATGACCCTCGGAAGTGGGCTTGAGAATCTATTAAAAGGAACTAAAATCTACGACAAAACTCAACAACTTATCTATTATTACTCTCTTAGCCGAACCTTCCTCATTATAGTTGATTTTCTCATCATTTTCTGTTTTTCGACAGCAGTGACACTCTGGTTTAGTTTTGTTTAAATAGTTAAAATCTCCAACACCCATTTGAATGTTACTCAAAAACTCACATAATTTCCAGCGATAAAATTAACCAAAAAGATAGGTTTCCTGTGGAATAGATGATTTACTTATTACTTGCTACTTGTGATAGTGTGTACTTGCACTTATTCTTGTGAATTTTACATCACAAAGCATGTTGGAAAGACTACATTGGTCTATCAAGATAGTTTTCATGTCTAGAATCGAGTATCCGCTACAACATTAAAAAAAAAAAATCGTAGGTGAAATATGTCCAGTACTCACATATCTCATCATGTTTGTTTGTCTTCTATCTTTTGCTTTATCATTTTCACTTTTCCCACTTTTATTATTTCACTTTTTCCATTTTGATCACATTATTGATGAATATGGATTTCCACTTTTATCTAATTATTTGTATGTACATTAAGAATTGTACTTTGAATATGTACATTAAGCTAGGATGACAGAGCTCAAGCAAATTGTAAGGGCTCAAGTCATTAAGCGTAGGAATGGTATCAGAGCCAGCCTCTCAATTTTTGTGAGGGAAGAGGAGTTACTCGATCTTTAAGAACGACAGTGTAAACCAGGAGGATGATAAGAGAGATTCAGAAGAATTTGGAGTATGTGATAGCTGAGCGAATAGCCCTTGTGTTCCAGGTGGTAAGACGCGGGAAGCGCAGTAAGTCCGTTGGCAAGCTTTGGTGCTTAGTCATATGAAAAATTCTGAAGAAAATCTTATCTACAACCTGACACGTTTATCAGAAAAAAAAAAAAAAAAAAAAAAAAAAAAAAATTGAAAACTTGTCAGCCACACAGTGAAGGCTCACATGTGAATTATGAGTGTTTGTAAATTATTAGTTTGCTTTATGTCTTTTCTTACTTTTAGGAAAGCAGATCTTGCAGGGGTCCTGTCCTGTTAGATTTGATCTTATCTCTTAGTTGGTGTTATTCAAATTTACGTTCAAATTCGAAGTCTATAAAACGACTTCATCAACGTAAGGAGAGCATCGATTAACCGATAGCTCTCTCTTGAATATCAATGGAAGAATTCAGAGAAAAAAATATTCTACTCTATCTCTCATCTTATCTATCTTCTTATGAAGGAATTTCTGAGAAAGCTGAGAAAATCAAACCATTTCAAATGTTCTACCAATGAAGAAGAAAGTTCAAATGAACATAGAAGGGGAGAAAATCTCATAATCTCAAATACAGTCAATCAAGAATATCATATTGCCAGGATCGAAGATCAACTCCAAAATTGGACTATTCCAAATGTAGATCCTAAAACTATCTACCAAATCTCAACCTTCAATTTTACTCAAAGATCATGCATCAAATTCTCAGAGAAAAACATCCCAATTCATAGCAATCGGAAATCTCTGAATCTTGTTTCAAAATCTCTTATACTCCAACACCGTGAAGAGTTTAACTATCTTCACGTCGGTCTTGTCCAAGTCGCTGTAAAACCATTGTTCAGACTTGGGTTAGATATCCCACTCCTTATCTCCTTACGAGATAAGAGACATGAAGATTTCTCAATCCACTATGAAGATGGCTCAAGATCTCCAACCCATACGGATATGGATACTCAATCCGTCTATGAAAGTTAGCTAAATGTCATTACGGCTGATTTCCAGATAGATAAAGAATTATTGAAGGCAGATTTTATGTCAGCTGCCAACTCTTCAAAGAGAAAAGCTTTATTCCAAACCTACAAAGAAGCTGAGCCAAGTGAATTAAGAGATCAATGGTACTCTCATATGGAAACCATAAAAGAAAACATATCATTCTTCGAATGGTTTGTATAAAATATTTTGCAAATATGCACTTCGACTCAAAGAAGCTGGAAGACTACCAGAAGAAAAGAAGTATATTCAAAACAACCTCCGTTGGAAGAAGTCGAATTTGACAATTATTACGGAGAAAAGGTCAAAGCTAGTCCTTTCAAAACTATCCCAGAAGGACTAGAAAAGGGCAATCCCACCCTAAAGGATATCAAGAATATCCAGCATCAAAATAATTATTCAAACAAGATTTTATCCACGATTTTTACCCAGCTTGAGAGTATCGAGGGAAAAATCTAAAAAAATTCTGGTACTCTGCAAGAACAAGCAGGCTGTACGAAAGTCGATGAGTCAATCCCAATACTCAGACCGGCAAACCTCGACGTATTTACAAAGAGGATTTCAAAAGAAGAAGCCTCGATGGCCAAAATAGAAGAAAAGTTGGATAGAATCCTAAATCCTGGGATAACATATCAGGATTCATCGATCAATGTTGTTAACAATGACGACGAAATTCAAGAATTCGAAGACGAGATTTTAGATGAGGTAGAAGAGCCTCTGTAAAATCGAATTGAAAGAATCTCTAGGAGAAGTCAAAATAATACCAGTAATCAGAAAAACTGGTATCCTCAACCGTCTTTTCCGAATATTCAATTCGAAGAAAAGATTCTACAAACTCAAGCTCATTACGATGGTCTAGCAATCTATGAATGGAATATCAATGGATTATCCGACTATCTAATAATGAATGTTGTCAATGAAATGATGATGGCCGCAGGCGCGTATAAATTACAGGGTCATAATTCTGACCATCAAGTAGCTCAAGTTTTAGTGACCGAATTTACCGGGCAACTCAAGGACTGGTGGGACAAATATCTCGATGAAGCAACTCGCCAACAGATATTAAGCCGCTATGTCATTAGGCCAACTACTCAAATCATCAAAGAGTAAGGTCCATCAACTAGGACCGAAGTACAACATGAAAGGGTAGGGGATGCTGTCAACACCCTCATTTATACCCTTATAGAATTCTTCGTTGGCGACCCCTTGAAATAGCAGGGGAGATCCGCTGACATACTCATGAACCTGAAGTGCCCCACCTTAGGAGATTTCAGGTGGTAAAAACACATGTATTTGAGCAAAGTTCTTATTAGAACAGACAGTTCGTTGGAATTCTGGAAAGAGAATTTTGTCAATAGACTACCAAAACACTTCTCAAGAAGGATCAAAGACGGTCTTAGACAAAGTATAATGGAACAATTCCATGGCAGACTTTGTCATACGGGTCAATAGCATCCTTCATCATAGAAGAATGACTCAGACTTTGCAATGAGTCAAAGATTCAAAACAAGCTCAATTCTTCGATATCAAATAGAAAAGAGCTTGGAAGATTTTGCGATCAATATGGATGCAAGGGGATAGAGGCCACCTGAACCTCCAGAAGGAAGAAGGTTAAGACGCATCCAAAGCCTTATAATTCGTACAGGCCCAGAGAAAAGTATCGGAACAAATCAGTACAATCTCAAATGCCAACATATTCAAGAAGAAAGTAAATCAAGCGAGGGAGAAATCCTCGAACTCCAAGAAGAATCCGATTCATATTCTAGCAGGACAAGAAGGAAAGAGGATGTGTGAAGGATGCATAACTGTCCTTACAAAGTATCAAGAAATTATACTCGATGTAGTAGAAAAAGTTTAAGATCAAGAAATTCAACAGAAAAATCATTCAACGACTCAGAGATGCCATGACAATCTCTAAGCCACCTGAAAGGGAAGAAAGAAATCCCTACAGACTTCCAATCATTTCTCCAAAGGTTTGAAAAACCGAGATAACTCACTACTCAAGACCTACAAAGAGAGATTAATAATCTCAAACAAGAAGTACAAGCATAAAGATCTGAAACCAGGTAAGAATCCTATATGCTTCACCAAGAAGTTCTCAATCTTCAGGAACGGCTGCCCAAACGAAAGGAAACGGCGCAACCAAATCTGGACGAGGATGACTTTTAAAGTTCCTTCGTTGGAGCCATCACCACTTCTCAATATCAAAAATGGTACGCTCTAGTTACCTTAAAAATTTATGATTTTATAATCACACTAAAGGCTCTCATAGATACTAGAGCCGATCAAAATTGCATTCAAGAAGGCCTAATACCTACAAAGTATTTTGAAAAAACTACTGAAGGCTTTAGAGGTGCAAATAACAATAGACTCAAAATTAATTACCAATTATCTAAAGTCCATGTTTGTAATGACGGAATTTTCTTCGTAAATTCCTTCCTTTTAGTAAAGGACTTAGGATAAGAACTAATCTCAGGTACTTCTTTCATTACTCAATTATACCCTTTTAAAATAACTGAAATGAGGTTTGAGTCAAAAGCCCTAAGAAAGAAGATAAACTTTAATTTCCTTTCTTCTATAAGTATTAGTCAAATAAATAACCTTAAAAAGAATACAATTATTCAACTAATAAATGTATTAAATTATAAAGAAAAACAAATTTCTTTTTTGAAGGAAGAAATTTCATTCAAAAGAATAGAAGAACAAATTCAAAGTAAGACCGTCCAGTCTAAAATAAAAACTTGACAAACTCAAATAGAAAGAGAGATTTGTTCAACTATCCCTAATGCCTTTTGGAATAGGAAGCAACATATAGTTAATCTTCCTTATGTCAAAAACTTCGAGGAGAAAAATATTCCTACGAAGGCCCGACCTATTCAAATGAATAAGGAATTACTAATATTCTGCAGAGCAGAAATCAATGATCTTTTGCAGAAGGGTCTTAT
>NW_019646572.1:28115-34591 GCF_002806865.2 Cucurbita pepo subsp. pepo
AGACCTACAAAGAGAGATTAATAATCTCAAACAAGAAGTACAGGCATTAAGATCTGAAACCAGGTCAGAATCCTATATGCTTCGCCAAGAAGTTCTCAATCTTCAGGAAGGGCTGCCCAAACCAAAGGAAACGGCGCAACCAAACCTGGATGAGGATGACTTTCAAAGTTCCTTCGTTGGAGCCATCACCACTTCTCAATATCAAAAATGGTACGCTCTCGTTACCTTAAAATTTTATGATTTCAAAATCACACTAAAGGCTCTCATAGATACTGGAGCCGATCAAAATTGCATTCAGGAAGGCTTAATACCTACCAAGTATTTTGAAAAAACTAGGCCTTAGAGGTGCAAATAACTATAGACTCAAAATTAATTACAAATTATCTAAAGTCCATGTTTGTAATGACGGAATTTGCTTCGTAAATTCCTTCCTTTTCGTAAACGACCTAGGAAAAGAACTAATCCTAGGTACTCTTTTCCTTACTCAATTATACCCTTATAAAATAACTGAAAAGTGGTTAGAGTCAAAAGCCCTAGGAAAAAAGATAAAATTTAATTTTCTTTCTCCTACAAGTATAAGTGAAATAAATAACCTTCAAAAGAATACAATTATTCAATCAATAAATGTATGAAATTATAAACAAAAACAAATTTCTTTTTTGAGGAAGAAATTTCATTCAAAAGAATAAAAGAACAGATTCAAAGTAAGAGCGTCCAGTCTAAAATCAAAACTTTACAAACTCAAATAGAAAGGGAGATTTGTTCAACTATCCCTAATGCCTTTTGGAATAGGAAGAACACATAGTTAATCTTCCTTATGTCAAAAACTTCGAGGAGAAAAATATTCCTACGAAGGCTCGACCTATTCAAATGAATAAGGAATTACTAACATTCTACAGAGCAGAAATCAATGATCTTTTGCAGAAGGGTCTTATTAGGCCATCAAAGAGCCCCGGTCATGTGCGGCTTTTTACGTCAACAACGAGGTAGAGAAGGAACGTGGAATCCCACGACTGGTAATAAACTACAAACCCTTTAATAAGGTTTTGGAATGGATTAGATATCCAATTCCAAATAAATCAGATTTAATGCAAAGAATTTTAAATGCAAAAGTATATTCAAAATTTGATATGAAATCAGGATTTTGGCAAATCCAGATTTCAGAAAATTACAAGTACAAAACGGCTTTCAATGTCCCTTTCGGACAATACGAATGGAACGTTATGCCATTTGGGTTACAAAACGCTCCATCCGAATTTCAAAAGATTATGAATGATATTTTCAATCCTTTTCAAGACTTTTCAATTGTTTATGTTGATGATGTTCTGATTTTTTCTCAAAACATCGATCAACACTTCAAGCATCTTCAAACATTTTTTACGATAGTCAAAAGAAGCGGTTTAGTTGTGTCTAAACCAAAAATTAAACTTTTTCAAACAAAGATCCGTTTTCTTGGATTTGAAATTCATTTGGGTCTCATCAAACCCATTCAAAGATCCATTGAGTTTGCCTCAAAATTTTCGGACCAAATTAGTGATAAAACCCAACTACAAAGATTTTTGGGATGTCTCAATTATGTGTCTGATTTCCTTCAAAATATCAGACCCATTTGCAAGCCACTTTTTGAAAGGCTCAAAGAATCCAAAGCCCTGGAACGAAGAACACACCAAAACAGTCCAAATAATCAAATCCCTTGTCAAGTCAATTCCGTGTTTATCGCTGATAAACCTAAGGGCTAGTTTAATAGTGGAGACCGACGCATCCAATATTGGATATGGAGGAATCCTGAAACAGTCTCTTGACAAGAAAGAATCCATTGTCCGTTTCCATTCGGGAATATGGAATTCTACTCAAAAAAATTACTCAACAGTGAAGAAAAAAATACTTTCAATAGTACTTTGAGTACAAAAATGTCAAAGCGATTTAATTAACAAAAGCTTTGTTATCAAAATAGATTCAAGGGCATCTAAATTTGTTTTAGAAAAAGATGTCAAGAATCTTGTGTCTAAACAAAGTTTTGCTAGATGGCAAGCCATTTTATCTTGCTTCGACTTCCAAATTTTGCCTATAAAAGGGGTCGAAAACCCCTTGGCAGATTACCTCTCAAGAGAGTTCTTACTCTCGAAGAAAAACTCTCCCTAGCCAACCTCCTTCTCCTAGTGATGACCGGTGAGAAAGCAACAGAAAAAGGGAAGAAGCCCATTGCTTCTTCAAACACACCTACTCCAATGACGTCCGATAGCTACGCAATGGATGCTGGTTTCACATTAGTGGCAAGGTCTAGAGCAAAGCTTTCTAAAAAACAAGCGGAGGTTATCACTACGACGAGGCCTTCTGCCTCTTCAACACGGCCATCTGCCGCTACTCCATCGAGACCTACTGTCTCTTCCACTTCAAAGTGACCTTCTATCCCCTCAACCTACTCGGACGCGGTTGTTCCCGTTCGATTTTCTCCAGTTCCTGAAATCAGGACCTATTTTCAAAAATCTGTGTCTATACCAGAAGCCTTGGTAGAACCAGAATACGACGACCCAAAAATCAGCGAGGTTGTCAAGAAAGCCTATCCATCGGGATTCTTCTATATCCCAGAAGATCTTCATAAGACCAGACGGTTTTATGAATTCATTTTAGTCGACACAAAATCCGTCGAAATTACTCATATTCCGAGTTGCAATGATCCTTCAAAAATCACGTACTCAAAGTTAAAAATTTTCAAAGTCATGAATCCGACGTACTGGAATCAAGATCCGTACACTGAAAAGACTTTTCAAAACCGTTTGTTCCTCACTCCTACTCATACATACACTATCAGATGGCATGGTTCAATGTAATTTGGTATCAAAATTATGAGCACTCATGGTTTATCCAATTTTGTCAGAATGCTTATAAAATTCATTGTTCATTTTGGTTCATCAAAGGGTGGAAAATCTTTGGATCAGCCAAGGATATATTCCCCGTTCCAATAGAGGAACACTTCCACTACTTTATTCAAAATATATTCAAAACCCCATTTTCATTAACCATGCGCTTTTGCGTATACTTTCAAATTCCTTGGATTTTAACTTGGAATTTTCAAATAAAAGAAACGGAAGACCAAATAAAACAGGTCTTCAAAACTATTAAAATCAAATGGTGGGATAAATATACTTATACCCACGCAGATATCAAAGCGGTAAAGGTCTGGCTATTAGAGAATTGCCACCTTCAGGATTTATCCAAGAAGAGGACCTCCGAATTCCTTAATTCAAAGTCGAAGCTACTCGCTGCATTAGCTCAGACAACTTCGGAAGCTGATTTTCAAAAGCATCTTCAAGAGGCCGCATCAGTCGGTTCGACATCTTCTCCTTCTATTGTAGAAGAAGAAGAGGAAGACACGATTTGTGATCTTAATGATCCATTCTTGGATTCTCAACCACCTCTATAAATATCATCATCAATGACTGAATAGTCGTTAAACTATTTGTAAAAAATAAAAAATAAATCGCAGGTGAAATATGTCAAGATGAAACATATTTCCTCACATATCTCATCATGTTTGTTTGTCTTCTATCTTTTGTTTTATTATTTTCACTTTTCCCACTTTTATTATTTTCACTTTTTCCATTTTCATCACATTATTGATGAATATGGATTTCCACTTTCATCTAATTATTTGTATGTACATTAAGAATTGTATTTTGAATATGTAAATTAAGCTAGGATGACAGAGCTCATGTAAATTGTAAGGGCTCAAGTCACTAAACCCTCAACTCCAACTTGCTTCACCACTGGTTCCTCAGCAAGAGTCTCAGAAGTTTCTTGAGTATTCGCTACAACATCACTATATGAATCTTTCAGCAACTCAACCTCAGCTCCCACTTGCTTCACCTCTAGTTTGTCAGCAACAGTCTCAGGAGTTTCTCGAGTATTTGCTACAACATCACTCTATGAATTATTCTGCAACTCAACCTCAACTCCCACTGGCTTCGTTGTCTGGGTACTTTTCTTCAATTATGTGGCAGACTTTGTGAAGCTAACTTGTTTCTGTTTGATCATAACGCAGTTCTCACAAGAACTCATATCAACAGATTTCAGACCTTCCAAAAATTCCTTCTGGCTATGTCCAAGTCTATTGTGTCATATACTTCAATTTGAAACACTTCAGCAACAGCAGCACTATTCATACACCCTGTAGTGGTGTATAAAGTTCCAGATTTTGTGCCACGTGCTACCACCATAGCACCCTTCACAATCTTCCACGAACTATTACAAAACTTTGTTGCATAACCTGTGCTATCCAACTGACCAATAGAAATCAAGTTCTTCTTGAGACTAGGAATATATCTAACATCCTTTAATGTCCACTAATTTCCTTTCGGAGTTTTTATGTAGACATCCCCTTTTACTTCGATCTTCAAATCTTTGTTGTTGGCAAGATACACATCTCGAAACTTCCAGACTTGAAATTTCGAAACAACTCTTCATTTGGATACAAATGAAAAGACGCACCTGAATCCAAAATCCAAGATTCAATCGAACTATCCACGCTGAGGATTACAGCATCCCCAATGTCTTCTGCTAAATGTATCGAATCATCGTCATTCTCTGCTTAAAGTTGAAATCTTAATAAGAACCACATGGTGAAAAAAACTAAATCGGGGTTAATATTTTTTGACATTATTGTGATGAGTGTAACTCTCATAGTATGATATCGTAATTGCACACTATGGAGTGTTCATGGGTTGCATTAGGTTTTGTTGAGACATTTTTTTAGATCCAGTTCCATTATTTGACTGTAAATTTTTTAACCTAAGCAACCCATATTAAATAATAGAATCAACCCACACCAATGAATATTTGTGTTAGGTTGGGTAAGGCCCGGTCATTTGTTTAAATTTTATTTTTAATAAAAATAAAATGTTAATATATTAAAAAAATCTAATTATTTATTTTAAAACATTGAATTACATTTTTTTTTTAATTCAATCTCAATATATATTTTGAAAAATCACCCTCTAGATACTTCAAAAAATTATTTTAAGAGATTATACAATAATTAATAAAAATATTAATTATTTTAAGAGATTATAGAATAATTAATAAAAAAATTAATTGAGTTTTTTAAACACCCATGAATTAATTACTTACTCAGTATTGTTTAACTCATTCATGCTACTCTCTCATGGAGTTTCCATAAGACCCCTAACGAGTTTCAAATTTATATTTTTCAATTAAAAAATCCGTTATCAAACTTGGTTCTATTTTTATTGTAAACAATGAAGGAGAACTCGTTACCAAACATGTCCATAATTGCCTTCATTCACAACAAGAATATAAAATATTGAAACATCATCCTTGTTCATCAACTTTAAATTTGAAGGACCATTGCATTACACTTTAGAACCGGTGTTACTGCTAACAACAGATGGTTAACAATAGTTCCCATTGGTGGTTTTGAAAATAACTAAAATATTACTAATAATAAATAAAAAAATATACAAGCTTAACATGGTGGTGGTTACCCATTCCAATATAAAAATAATATGTTTCTTTAGTTTTAGTGGGTGTAATTGACAATGGAACCTAATTTTACTCATATAAAAGTGGAAAAAATTCAGCACAAATATTCTCATATTTACCATATGAATTCATTTTCAACACTTTCACAGTCTCTCCAGTTGTCATTGTTCTTTTCTACCCTATTTACTAACATCGATGGAAAAATCTTCTGAAACCCACCGATTACATTAAACATAACAAAAGTTCTAAGAAGTCATGATCAGCTCACTATTTACTGCAAATCTGGTGATGATGACTTGGGAGTCCATCATCTCCCACCTTTGAGCGGTTACGCTTTTAGTTTTCGACCAAACTTTTGGGGCTCAACACAGTTTTACTGCACCTTCCAGTGGTCTGACTGGTCGCATTACTTTGATATATACAAGGATGTTAGAGATAGAACCAAATGCAATGATACGCTATGTTTGTGGTTAGTGGTTGAACATGGTATTTGTATGTTCAACTATAAAACCAAATTGTATGATATTTGCTACACATGGCCAGCTAAATGAATATAAAAAATCGATATATCCATGAATTGGAGGGTTTTGATTATGATATTATAATAAATCGATATAAATTTGATACGGTATATTAGTTTTAATGAATTATATTATTAAGATTTGTTAAGGTATTTCAATTCATAAAATGCTTATTTATTAATTTATTCCACTTTGATCCGACTAGTCTATGAATCCACAAGTAATGAGAGTCGAGATGGTCACTGTTGAGAGTCGAGATTCGATATGGGTCAAACCCCTTATCTTGTTTAAGATCTTTGCTCCAATAGGCTGAGAGTCGAGATTCGATGGATTTTGTGTAGATGGTCACTGTTGATCCTCTGATTCTTGTCATAATGGAAGTTTCGTAATTATCCATATCTTCAGGGGTCATTAGGTAGTTTGTCACGTTCATAATATATTATTACTATTTTTCTA
>NW_019646572.1:36417-39703 GCF_002806865.2 Cucurbita pepo subsp. pepo
ATTATATGTTGGGAGACCTTTTAGAAATTTTCCTAGGATGCATGTGAATGAGGACAAAGTGATAACTATCTAAAAGTAGAGTCATATCAAGTCTTTTTGGAGTTAATATTGCACTCTTATTCACCATTTTCTCATTTATAGCCCCATTTATTCTACTTAGTGAGCATGAAATCATTTATTGCGGTCCAATGTGAAAAAAATATGATTTGGCATAAATTGATCTTAATTGTATATCTAATTGAGTTATGTGGTAAAATTTCAGACATTTATGCTAAACCATGTGGGAGTAGAGAATTTGGAAACAAATGTGGGATGATATGGAAATGATAAATCCACGTCAGCAGTCCAAGTGGGTTATTTCTTTTCAGCCCTAAAGAGGAACCCATGCTCAATATAAAAGAAAAAAGAAGACCAAGAGGAGAAGAGCCACATTTTGGGGAGAAAATCGAATTACACAGCAGTAGCTTCTGCTGCAGTGAACTGCTGTGAAACCAGGGAAGAAGAAGAAAACCCTAATCCAGCAGCTGTTGACAGTAGAAGGAAAAGGAGACCAACAAGGATTGATTAGGGCAAAGAGGTGGATGTGATAGCTCCAGAGAAGGGAACTTCCATTGACGAACTTCCATTAACAATAACTGTCTATTTCTTTATTCTCTTTCCTTATTCCATCAATTTTACATGATGAAGATGCAGATTCCTTTGTTTAATTCAGTTTGTATGGAAAGCTAAACTTAATAGGGGAGGCGAGAGAGTTTTATATAGTTTAAGTATGTTGACGGTATGATTTTAGTTTATTAAAGAGTTGTTGTTAATGATTTACATGTATGTTTAATTAGCTACTTTACATACATAGTTGTTCTCTTGTTCGGGAGAAGAGAGGGAGCAATGAAATCCTCTTTAATACTCTAGTTCTGTAGCAAGGAGACTTGAAGGGTAATAGAAGGGTTAGGAATAATTCTTCTCCTAGAGCCTTGTTAATAGAAATTACAACGATTATGGAAATAATCACCATTCATGACCCTCGGAAGTGGGCTTGAGAATCTATTAAAAGGAACTAAAATCTACCACAAAACTCAACAACTTATCTATTTAATCTCTCTTAGCCGAACCTTCCTCATTATAGTTGATTTTCTCATCATTTTCTGTTTTTCGACAGCAGTGACACTCTGTTTTAGTTTTGTTTAAATAGATAAAATCTCCAACACCCATTTGAATGTTACCCAAAAACTCACTTAGTTTCCAGCGATAAAATTAACCAAAAAGATAGGTTCCCTGTGGAATCGATAATTTACTTATTACTTGCTACTTGTGATAGTGTATACTTGCACTTATTCTTGTGAATTTTACATCATTTTATTATATACATCCACAAGCAATCAAGTTTTTGGCGCCGTTGCCGGAGAACCTAATTTGGTTATTTTACTTGTTGTAGATTTTTGTGAGCGGGAGCCAACAAGAAGTCATAGTAAGCTGAGTGTTCCTACTGCTGTATTTACTGCTGAAGAATTGAGTTTACTGTTGCAAAATTCTGTGTATGAACCCACCTACGGGTTTGGAATTTATTTTGGATCCTGAAATAGAGAGAATATTTAGACGAAGGTTGAGGGAGAAAAAGGAAATGACAAAATAGAATATACAGCAAATGGCCCAACTAAATCGAGAGTTTGAAAATCCAGTGATGATGGCTAATCAAGAGAGAATTACTGCCAATGCCATTCATTTAGCAGATGACAGAGAAAGAGCGATCCGAGCATATGCACACCCAGCTGTGGAAGAGCTAAATCCGTGCATCATTATACCCGAAATACAAGCAACCACGTTTGAGCTAAAACCTGTGATGTTTCAAATGCTGCAAACCATTGGGCAATTTCATGGACTACCGTCGGAAGATCCTCACCTACACCTAAAGTCATTTTTGGGAGTTAGTGACTCATTTCGATTTCAAGGAGTGGATAAAGATGTGATTAGACTGAGCTTATTCCCATATTAATTGAGGGATGGTGCTAAATCATGGTTGAATACCTTAGCACCGGGAACAATTGATTCGTGGAATAGTCTAGAAGAGAAATTTTTTATCAAGTATTTCCCACCCACGAGAAATGCACGGTTCAGAAATGAGATTGTTGCTTTTCAATAGTTTGAAGATGAGACACTAAGTGAAGCTTAGGAGAGATTTAAGGAGATGCTTAGAAAGTGTCCTCACCATGGACTACCTCATTGTATACAAATGGAGACTTTCTACAATGGATTAAATATTGCTACTAAACAAGTAGTTGATGCTTCCGCCAATGGAGCTATTTTGTCAAAGACATACAATGAAGCATATGAGATTTTAGAGAGAATAGCATCTAACAATTGTCAATGGGCCGATGTGAGAAGCAACCCAGGAAGGAAGACTCGAGAAGTACTTGAAGTTGATGCTTTGTCCTCTATCAATGCTCAACTAGCTTTGGTGACTAATATTTTACAAAATCTAGCGTTGGGGCAAGACTCCATGATCAAAGCACCAGTCCATACAGCTGCTGTAATTAACCAGACAGCAGCCGAATCTTGTGTATATTGTGGAGAGGAACACACCTTTGATCAATGTCCAAGCAATCCGGCCTCAATTTTCTATGTCGAGAATCAAGTTAGTCAAGGTAACCCGAAAAATAACCCCTTCTCAAATACTTATAATTTGGGGTGGAGAAATCATCCAAATTTCTCATGGAAGAGACAAGGCTCGTACAACCAACAAATGCCCCCTAAAGCAAATTACCCTCCGGGTTTTGGATTACAAAATCAATTGACATATAGTTCTCAACAAGCCACCACCCAAGGGGAAGGAACTAGCCAAGCTCAACACATACTGGGAACATCGCTTGAGAGCCTAATAAAGGAATATATGGCTAAAGATGATGCTGTGATACAAAGTCAACAAGCATCTTTGCGAAATTTGAAAGTTCAAGTAGGTCAATTAGCAAATGAGTTACAAAATAGACCTCTTGGTAAGCTGCCAGCAGACACTGAAATGCCAAAAAGAGAGGGAATTGAACAATGTCAAGCAATAGAGTTGAGAAGTGGGAAAGAAATACCCAGCAGAGGAGAAAAAATTAAAGAACACGGTGATAGTCGCACTCAAGAAACTGCTGATACACAGCAGAGAAAGGAGAAAGCTGTTGTGCAAGAAGAGCACAACAAAAATGATATATAATCTGCTGTATAGAAAGAACACCGCAGAAATTATGCAGAAATTGTGAAGCCTCCTAAAACACAAACATCAGTCAGCAGTGGACAAGAAAGCAGA
>NW_019646572.1:40076-41861 GCF_002806865.2 Cucurbita pepo subsp. pepo
AGATTAATTAGATGGATTCTACTGTTACAAGAGTTCGAGATAGAAATCGTGGACACGAAAGGAGCTAATAACCATGTAGCGGATCACTTATCTAGAATGGAGAACATGGAAGAAAAGGTCAATAGCAAAGAAATTGATGATGCATTTTCGGATGAACAGCTGCTTGGGATAAACAGCAGTAGCAGCAGCTACAGCAGTAGCAGAATGACAGCAACTCCATGATATGCAGACAGCAAATTTTTTGGCTTGTGCCATCATACCCGAAGAGAAAAATTATCAACAAAGGATGAGGTTTTCCATGAATCCAAAAGTTACATTTGGGATGAACGTTTTCTTTTTAAACAATGTGGAGAGGACATAATGAAAAGATGCATTCCAGACAGTGAAATACCAACAATTCTTGAACAATGTCATGCATCTCCATATGGAGGTCATTTTGGAGGGCAAAGGACAGCAGCCAAGGTATTTCAATCGAGTTTCTATTGGCCAACAATTTGCAAGGGTTGTGATCAATGTCAAAGGACGGAAAATATCAGTAAAAAAAATGAGCTACCCCTGAATTCAATCTAGAAGTGGAACTTTTTGATGTATGGAGCATTGACTTTGAGAGAGATACAATGTAAAACATAGAGTGGCGACACCTTATCACCCACAAACCAATAGACAAGCAGAGGTCTCCAACAGAGAAATTAAAAGTATTTTGGAAAAGGTGGTACAACCCAACAGGAAAGATTGGTCGGTGAAACTTGATGATGCATTATGGGCATATAGGACAGCCTTCAATTTCCAACAGGAAAGATTGGTCGGTCAAACTTTAGGAATGTCTCCTTACAAGCTAGTTTTTGGGAAGGCATGTCATTTACCCCTGGAATTGGAACATAAAGCATTTTGGGCATTAAAGAAGTAAAATTTTGACTATACAACAGATGGAGACTTGAAGTAACGACCCTAAATTTCCACATATCTAGAGTCGCCACTAACATCTCATGCTCATCTCTAATGCAGAATAAAAATCTAAGAATGCTCATCTTTATTAGCAGAAAAATTTAAAACTTCAAAACATTGGAAAACACTACCGGACTTACGTGTTCCAAACATTATGCTGAAGTTCAAAAAGATGAAAAAAAAAACGATTACAAATTAAATAATATAAATGAATGAAATGCAAATGCCTATTCTAACCAACACTAGGAATTTTAAATATGAAACTATCCTATGCACGTGCCACAGTCTCTGATCACGATGCCACCGTTAACCGTACATGGGAGTCTTGCCTTTACCTGAAAAACAATATGGCACACGGCCTGAGTATTTCAAATGCAATCAGTAAGTGACCCCACTATAGGGGCCATGCTAATGCAAACACATGCAATCATGAATAGGGGACCTATCTCTAAACATCTTAGGGGTGGCCTCCAGTCTCGGAAAAATTGGATGTGTAGTACTTCCTGTTAGGATCGATACCAGTTGTTAGGATCGCACAACAACGCACACGCTCGATCTAGATGAACACAAAGAGAAGAATAGAGAGAAGTTGCAAGGAGAACTCTGGCTAAAAGGATTTTTTATTGATGACTTCAGGCATGTACAACAAGAGAGTACAGAGAATAGAAAAGTACATTTAAGAGCTTTACTGGACGGGATATATATATGGTTCAGTCTACTAAATATAGCTTTACCAGATTTAACCATCTACTATATATAGCTATGTACCATATATAGCTTTACCGGATATAGCCATTGACCAAGCTATAAATACAGGGAGCAGACTCCATAACTCAACAA
>NW_019646572.1:46637-48709 GCF_002806865.2 Cucurbita pepo subsp. pepo
CTCGTGGATATTTATATTAATATCATTTTCATGCTCTTAGGGTTGTGTCCTATGTCGATCTAACGACATGATGCAATATGGCACTCATCATCATCTAGCATGCTCAATATGGAAACCATCATCATATTAAGGTAAACATCATGCAATCATCATACTCATCATATTGCCACAAAGTGCGTCAAACATACCAAGTACATCATTCATCAAAATATGTATATACTGCACATATCATCAAGCATCGTAATACACACATCATCATAACTCATACAATTTTTTAGCCCATCCTATAGTAAGGCCACTTACTTGGTTGGCCTTGGCCGAAGTACTCCCTAAATAGCTAAACGTAAGCTCCCGTTCCGTGAGAGCTGCTTCGTACGTCGCTGGGGTTTGTTTCCTATCACACCGTTCACCACTTTCTGTTAGTATTTCATAATTAGTTTTCCTATAATTGAATAAATGTTAAATACGGCTCTAAAACGGCCTCGGATACCTTAATCGGGGCCACAAATAGATTCGGGAGGGTCAAAACAGTGGAAACCAGGCTGAAAATAGGTGACCCGAGCCAAACAGCCACTGGAGCATCATCGGAGGGAGCCCGAGCCGTTTGTGCCGCGCCTAGCCGAGCCGAGGGACTGCCTGCGCCGCTATGTGACACGTGGCAGCAGGAGAGCGAGCCACGTCGTGCAGTAGCGTCGGGTCGAAGCGTGGGTCGCAGTCCGGTTTGGGTCGTGGTCCGGGTCGCGGGCTGCGGAGGCTACTGGGCCAAGACTATCGTTGGGCCTCGGCTTATTGGGGTAGGCCAAAAGTTTTTTTTTGGGTTGTAGACCACCTCGATTGGACCATCGGGCTGGTCTCGGGCTGATCTCGGGTTGGTTCAACTGAACCGTAGCTTCTGGGCTGGTCTGAGGTTTGGGTCGCTGTAGTTGGGTTGGCCGAAGGTAGAGGCCGAGGGAAAGAATTGGCTGACTCTCTTGGGTTTTGGGTTCAGGTTGCACCAGATCCGTGGACCTCGTCTTCCTTACCCGACTCTGGCTGATTTTTTGGCGAGTTTTCTCTCTCCTTCCCGTGGCGTTCTGTTGCCGATTTCGGTCCTCTTTCTTCCTCTTCCTCTTTATTTGTCGTTCTTCTTTCTTTTCTGGGAGTTTTGTGGCCTAAATGTTCCTAAAACCATAGATCTAAGAACGATTAGGAAATACCCAATTTTCTGACCTCGGTTACCAACGACGGCGTTTACTAAAAAGCACAAAACGCACTTTAAGTTATCGTGCTTTCGTTAGGGATCCTTCTCGTGGCGGTAACAGATCATTTGGTGTCAGTTTGAGGGTGGTTTGAGGGTTCGTCGGATAAATTGGACACTCGTCGACTTTTTTTTTTTTTTTTTTCGAAATCTCTCTCTCTCTCTCGTAGTTTTCTGTCTTTTCTCCCTTTGGAGGTATCCTGATGGTGCTGGGAGTCGTGGGCTGAAGGCTAGGCATGCTGTGGCCGTCGTTTTGCGTGGGTTCTGCGAAAATCGGCGGTCGTCGGAAAACTCGCAGGTTTTCCGGCGACTGAGTTTTTTTTATTTTTTTTTTTGTTTTCTCGTTTTTTTTTCTTTCTTTCCCGAGTCGTTACATTATCTACCCCTAAAAAGAACTTTCATCCTCAAAAGTCTCAAACTCTTGTACCAACTCGGGGTATTTCTCTCTTATTTCATCCTCACGCTCCCACGTGGCTTCCTCACTGTGGTGATTCCGCCACAGTACCTTAACGAACGCAATGCTCCTGTTGCGTAAGGTTTTTACTTCTCTAGCTAAGATTCTTACTGGTTTTTCCTCGTAACTCAGATCTTCATTGAGTTGGAGTGGTTCATAGTCTATTACGTGGATAGGATCCGTAATGTACTTCCTCAGCATCGACACATGAAATACATCATGTACTCCTGAGAGGGCTGGAGGTAAGGCTAACTTATACGCTACCGGACCAACTCGCTCTAGGATCTCGAATGGTCCAATGAATTTAGGACTTAACTTGCCCTTATGTCCGAATCTTAACACACCTTTCATAGGTGCCACCTTGAGGAATACTGGGTCCCC
>NW_019646572.1:54091-54325 GCF_002806865.2 Cucurbita pepo subsp. pepo
ATTAATATTAATATTCTATAGATAGTCACATATTTTATTGAATAAAAATTTGAATAAAACAACAATAATATAATTTATTACACAATTCAATTTAAAAGCGGTTCTCCTTTGGGACTCATTGCTTCGGTGTTAGATTTGGTGTTAGATGCATCATCAACCTTCTCTATGATATCCTTTCCTCCTCTGCAACGTTCGATTGGATTACAACCTCTTTGATATGGATTTGCAGGAATT